>NC_140988.1:83499554-83502950 GCF_052327205.1 Somniosus microcephalus
GCCAGGATGAAAGATGGCCGGGCCCAGTTGCCGGGGTAACCCTCCTCCCCTCCCGATCTCCAGAGCCGGTTGCGGGTTAACCCTTGAGAGGGGGGTGGGGAGAGGGGATAGGGGGCGGGGGCAGAAAGAAAAAAAAGCTGTCTGTCAGCCTTCAGGGCGGGTGCGGCCAGCCTTGAAGGTGCATGAAGAAGCCGGTGGCCATTTTCTCATGTCGGTTGGAAGCACGGAAAAAAAAAATTCTTAATTAAAAACTGCAAAATTTGTTCACTTTAAAAAAAAAGCAGCTGCAAGGTACAAAATCGGAAATCTTCTAACTTTATATGTTCTTTCCTTAAATACATTCGGCTTTTGTATATCTTCTAACTTTATATCTTCTTTCCTTAAAAAACTTTCGCCTTTTGAAAACCGAAAGTTTTTTAAGGAAAGAAGATATAAAGTTAGAAGATATAAAAACTGAATTATTTATTCTCTATCTCTTCACTTACGTTGCAATTGTTGTTGCAGTCACTCCAGTGCTCGCGAAGACTAAAGTAACTTTTATTTATTCTGTTTTATTAAGCATCAGGCCCCGCCCACACACAGCATAGGATTGGTCAACCATCACGTGATGGGGAGACCGAAGGTGGGGGGGTGAGGGGTGGGAGGAGCTTGCCAGAAAACAATTGCCTAGGGTCCAGCATGGCTGGCAACAGACGCCAGGCTTAGAGGCCTACCTGCAAAAACGGGGAAAGGTAGGAAAGTTAATGAGATTAGATAAAAGATTTAGAAAGTAATTAACTTTTTTTAAAACAATTTCTGGAAGTAATTAACTTTTTTTAAAAAGAATTTCTGTTTTAAAAGGAACTTTTTTTTTTAAAGACGCAGAAAGCGGGAAAAAGAAAGGAAAAGTTTGGAATCAAGATGGCGGCGACTCACCTCGGTTCAGAACGATAAGGCCTGCCCACACAGGCACCGATTGGTGGACCGTCAGGTCACCGAAGCGTAGGATTGGTCAATCATCCCGTCACACTACTGTAGGAGGGCCCGGCCGCACGCACCAGGAACCTGCCGTACGATTGGTCGACCTCAACGTCACTCAATGCTAATGAGCGGATAATGAGCAGAATGTTGAACGTTTTTTGGATACCGCGGGCGCAATTTTTGTCCGGCCGAAACGTAAATACACTTAGGACGGTTTCTGGAATCGTCAGCTTTCTTCGACGTAACGCACGTGCAGGTACGCTCTATAACTTTCGAGTTAATTCAAGACAGACAGACGGAATGACAGACAGAAGTATCCTTTTATATATATCGATACCAGCTGGAGTGCCCGGCGGTGCTGAGGCTTTTTCGAGGGCATGTTGTTGTTGGAAGAGAGAGAGAGAGTGACTGGGGTGGGGGGAAGAGAGAGAGCGACTGGGGGGAAGAGAGAGAGCGACTGGGGGGAAGAGAGAGAGCGACTGGGGGGAAGAGAGAGAGCGACTGGGGGGAAGAGAGAGAGCGACTGGGGGGAAGAGAGAGAGAGCGACTGGGGGGAAGAGAGAGAGCGACTGCGGGGAAGAGAGAGAGCGACTGGGGGGAAGAGAGAGAGCAACTGGGGGGAAGAGAGAGAGTGACTGGGGGGAAGAGAGAGAGCGACTGGAAGAGAGAGAGAGCGAGTGACTGGGGGGGAGAGAGAGAGAGCGAGCGCGAGCGACTGGGGGGAAGAGAGGAGAGAGCGAGCGACGGGGGAAGAGAGCGAGCGACTGGGGGGAAGAGAGAGAGAGCGAGCGACTGGGGGAAGAGAGAGCAAATGGGGGGAAGAGAGAGAGCGACTGGGGGACGTTGTGGGGGAGGGGGAGGGGGTGGGGGAGGGGGAGGGGGTGGGTGAGGGGGAGGGGGGAGGGGGTGGGTAGGGGGCTGGGGTGGGGGCAGGGGGGGGGGGGAGGGGGATGGAGGGGAGGGGGAAGGGGGGGGAGGGGGAGGGTAGGGGGAATGGGGGGAGGGAATGGGGGGAGGGGAGGGGAGGGGGAGGGGGAGATGGGGGGAGGGGAGGGGGGGAGATGGGGGAGGGGAGGGGGAAATGGGGGGGAGGGGCGGGGGAAATGGGGGAGGGGATGGGGAAATGGGGGGGGAGGGGAGGGGGTGGGGAGGGAGGGCGGTGTGGGGGGAGAGGAGGGGGGGAGAGGAGGGAGAGGAGGGGGAGGGGGGCAAAGAGCGGGGAGGGGAGGGGTGGAGGGGGGGAGGGGAGGGGGAGAGGGGGAGGGGAGGGGGGAGGAAGGGGAGAGGGGAGGGGAGGGGGGGGGTGTGGGGGGAGAAAGGGAGGGGGGGAGCTAGCAGACCCGATGGCTCCGCGGAGCTCCGTGCCGCCCCATGCACTGACATGGCTCAGCCCGAGCCCCGCCCTTCCGAGAACCGGCCTCCGGAGCCCCGCCCTCCCGCTCTCTGGAGCCCCGCCCTCCCGCTCTCCAGAGCCCCGCCCCTCCCGCTCTCCGGAGCCCCACCCTCCTGCTCTCCGTAGCCCCGCCCTCCCACTCTCTGGAGCCCCGCCCTCCCGCTCTCATGCTCTCCAGAGCCCCGCCCTCCCGCTCTCCGGAGCCCCCGCCCTCCTGCTGCGCTCTGCCGAGCCCCGAGCCCTGCGCACGCACCCTCCCGTGCTCCGCATTCCCGAGCCCCGCCCCCCGCCCGAGCCGGCTTCAAGACCAGAGACGCCGCCGTGCAACCTACCGCATGAGGCCCGGCCGGACTCAGGTCACGCTCCGGGCGGAAGATGACGCGGACGCTGACTACCGCCCCACCCGCCTTTACTAAGATGGCGGCAGTGGCGACGCTCGGCTCAGGCCCGCCCCCTCCAGCCTTCACAAAGATGGCGGCGATCACTGGCATTTTGTCGATCGCGACGGGAGGCGCCTAGCTCGGGCAGACGGGAGGCGCCTAGCTCGGGCGTGGCTGGTCAACAGACGCCCAAGTTTTGAGGCCTGGAAAAACGGTGAAAGGTAGGAAAATTATAGAAGTTAGACAAATAAGATTTACAAATTAATTAACTTTTTTTAAAAACAATTTGTCTTTTAAAGCAACTTTTTTTTTTGCTGGAAATGTAGATTTGAAAAGAAACACGCAGAAAGCGGGAAAAAGAAATGAAAAGTTTGGAATCAAGATGCCGGCGCCTCACCTCGGTTCAGAACGATAAGGCCCGCCCACACACGCACCGATTGGTGGACCGCCAGGTCACCGAAGCGTAGGATTGGTCAATCGTCCCGTCACTCGACTGTAGGAGGGCCCGCCCGCACGTGCCAGGAACCCGAACCCGCCGTACGATTGGTCGACCTCGATGTCACTCTATTGCTAATGAGCGGATAATGAGCGGAATGTTGAACGTTTTTTGGATACCGCGGGCGCAATTATTGTCTCACCGAAATGTAAATACGCTTTTGACAG
>NC_140988.1:83503450-83554264 GCF_052327205.1 Somniosus microcephalus
TAATGATAAGCTTTCTTTTGATATAACATGCGTGCAGGTACGCTCTATAACTTTTGTGTGTATAGCGGACAGACAGACAGACAGACAGACAAACAGACAAACAGACAACAGAGAGACAAACCGCTTTATTATATACTAGCTGGAGTGCCCGGCGGTGCCGAGGCTTTTTCGAGGGCATGTTGTTGTTGGAAGAGAGAGAGAGAGCGACTGGGGGGGGGTAGAGAGAGAGTGACTGGGGGGGAAGAGAGAGAGCGACTGGGGGGGAAGAGAGAGAGAGAGAGCGACTGGGGGGGAAGAGAGAGAGAGAGCGCGACGGGGGGGAAGAGAGAGAGAGAGCAACTGGGGGCAAGAGAGAGAGAGCTACTGGGGGGAAGAGAGAGAGAGAGCGACTGGGGGGGAAGAGAGAGAGAGAGCGACTGGGGGGAAGAGAGAGAGAGAGTGACTGGGGGGAAGAGAGAGAGAGAGCGACTGGGGGGGAAGAGAGAGAGAGCGACGGGGGGAAGAGAGAGAGAGCGACTGGGGGGAAGAGAGAGAGAGAGAGAGCGACGGGGGGGAAGAGAGAGAGAGCGACTGGGGGGAAGAGAGAGAGCGACTGGGGGGAAGAGAGAGAGCGACTGGGGGGAAGAGAGAGAGCGACTGGGGGAAGAGAGAGAGCGACTGGGGGAAGAGAGAGAGCGACTGGGGGAAGAGAGAGAGCAACTGGGGGGAAGAGAGAGAGCGACTTGGGGGAAGGGGGAGGAGAGGGGGGGAAGAGGGAGGGAAGGGGGATGAGGGGGGGAGGGAGGGGAAGGGGGGAGGGGGGAAGAGGGGTGGAGGGGAGGGGGAGGGGGGGAGGGAGAGGGAGGCGGGGAGGGAGAGGGAGGAGGTGGGGTGGGGGGGGATGGAGGGGGGGAGAGAGGGGGGGGGAGTCCCCGAGCCCTGCCCCGCGATGTCCCGAGCCCTGCCCTCCCGAGGCCTGATCTCACGAGGCCCGATCTCCCGAGCCCCGCCCCCCGATCGCCGATCTCCCGAGGCCCGATCTCCCGAGCCCCGCCCCCCGAGCGCCGATGTCCCGAGGCCCGATCTCCAAAGCCCCGCCCCCCCATCTCCCGAGGCTCGCCCCCCCCGATCTCCCGAGCCCCGCCCCCCCCCTGATCTCCCGAGGCTTGCCCCCCCCCGGATCTCCGGAGGCCCGATCTCCCGAGCCCCGCCCCCCGCCCGAGCCGGCTTCAAGACCAGAGAGACGCCGCCACGCAACCTACCACGTGAGGCCCGGCCGGACTCAAGTCGCGCTCCGGGCGGAAGATGACGCGGACGCTGACTCCCACCCCGCCCGCCTTTACTAAGATGGCGGTCAGGTCACTGAAGCGTAGGATTGGTCAATCGTCCCGTCACTCGACTGTAGGAGGGCCCGCCCGCATGCGCCAGGAACCCGGTGTACGATTGGTCGACCTCGACGTCACTCTATTGTTAATAAGCGGATAATGAGATGCTAATGAGCGGAATTGTGAACGTTTTTTGGATACCGCGGGCGCAATTTTTGTCCGGCCGAATCGTAAATACGCTTACGACCGTTTTGGAATCGTAAGCTTTCTTTTGATGTAACGCACGTGTAGGTATGCTCTATAACTTTAGAGTGTATAGCCGGACAGACACACACCGAAGGATAGACAGACAGACAGATGTATCCCTTTGCCAGGGCTGTTTTGGGCTGGGGGAGCCGGGCTTTGCCAGGGCTGTTTTGGGGCGGGCAGTTTAAATCGAGTGCCAGGCTTTGGGGCCCTGTCTGTGTCCCTTTGTGAATCTGGTGCCGGGCAACATTTTAAATCGAGTCCCAGGCTTTAGGGCCCTGTCTGTGTCCCTTTGTGAATCTGCTGCCGGGCAAGATTTCTACCTTTTAATACCTTGAAAGATGAAAGTGAAAGTACTTATAAAACGTTTTTGGTAAACCTAATGTTATTTTTAAAAGAGAAACTGACTTTTTCAAAGCTGGATAAGGAGAGTAGTTTGAGCTGCAAGCAGTGAAAGAATGGCTGGCAGATCCCTGAGATGAAAACGATTAGTCCCACCCACACACACACTTAATACCTTGAAAGATGAAAGTGAAAGTACTTATAAAACGTTTTTGGTAAATCTTATGTTATTTTTAAAAGAGATACTAACTTTCAAAGTAGTTTGAGCTGGAAGCTGAAGTCATGGCACTGAAACAATGGCTGCCAGATCCCCGAGATGAAAACGATTAGTCCCGCCCACACACACACACACACACCGATTGGCCAACCATCAGGGGACCGTACTGTAGGATTGGTCAATCGTGACGGCACAGGATTGGTCGAACCTTGACGTCAGTCAATCAATGCTAGCAGATAATGAGTTTAATTTTGAAGGTTTTTTGCATAAGGCGCGAACAATTTTCGTCCGACCGAAAAGTAAATATGCGTACCAGCGTCCTGGAAGCGTAAGCTTTCTTCGGAGGTAACGCGCTCGTAGGTACGCCATATAACTTTCGAGCGCATAGCCGGACAGACGCACACCCGAGGACAGACAGACAGACAGAAGGACAGACAGATAGACAGACAGAACAATTCCTTTATATATATAGATATAGATAAGATAGATAGATAACCTGGAAATTTTGCGAATCTTACAGGGTGGAGAGAGAGAGGGAGAGAGAGAGAGGGAGAGAGAGAGAGGGTCAGAGAGAGAGAATCAGAGAGAGGGGTGAGAGTCCAGAGGCATGTTGTCCATTCCTAAGGCCTGAGGAACGGCCACACTTTGGATCAACACAGGTGGAGGGGCAGCACATGTACAATGGCCGCTAGAAGGAGGCGAAAGCAAACAAGTTTTAGGCCCCTGATGCAACAAAACTGAGTATTTTTTTCATTCAGAAAATTGTTTAAAGCCAGACAAAAATACAGAAAAGTGATGTTGAATGTCCCGCGGTAAGTTCCAGTTAAATTTTGCCAAGTGTTGTCCCTTTTTGAAAGAGTTTATCAGGGTTATTTAAATCATTTTATGAGAGAGTGGGAAAAGGTTTGTGCCGCTGTTTATTCCTCAGAGTCTGTGAGAGACGGAGGGAACGGCAGCAGCAAAAGAGGAAACAACTTCTCCAACACTGATCCCAACTCATCGCCAAGGCTGCGGATAGATAACCTCACCGCCTTCTTAGAAAGTTTAACCACTTTATTCACTTTCTTATTTGATCTCCGTTTGGAATTAGAGATTTTTAAATTACTTTTGATTGTATATTTAATGACAGCATTGAAGAGGGAAAGAGAAACTTGGAGCAACTTCTGTCAAAATTGCAACGAGACGTGAAAGATTTTAAAGATTTTTAATGAACTTTTCACAAAAAATGTGTTGAAAACACTTTTATCCCCCATAAGTTTCGAATATGATTTTGGAGGAACAGAAACAAAAATCAATTTTCCCCTCATCTAAACAAGTTTCAATCAGGTCTTGAAATCAAAACGCTTTTAAAGAGGGTCTGAAATGCTTAAAACATTTTAAAATTTAAATTTCTCAATATTTAATTTTGAACAATCGACTGAAGTGAAAAGATTTACACAAACATGCCACCATGCTGTTGAGGAGGGTGAGGGCAGGGAGGATTTGTAGGAGTTACATATTACTTTTTATTGACTTTATAGAAATATCATTAAGACGTTTAGGAAGAGAACCAAAATAGGGGAAAAACAGAAACCATTTTATTTTGTCTGTTATTCTATAGTCCGAACAAGTCCCAGGAATAATGTAAATATAGATTTCCTCTTAAACAGTTAGTGGTGTGTTAATAGAAACACGAGTTCTGTAATGATGTATAAAAATTGCAGGAATCTACTTTAGAAGAAACTACTCTTTGTTTATTGAGAAAGACACAGAACATATTTTTATTAAACTGATGATGTACAATTTTGTTTTGTTATAAATGTTTGAAATAGGATATTAAAAATTGAGAGTACAATGAAGTTTGTTTCCCACTATTTAATTGGGAAGTACCTAAAATAATTCAACACTTTTTGTGATAAGAGCTAGGATTAATATTGTAGAGAATGTTTGGGAGAAAAACATTAGAAGCGAAATTTGTAAATTAACATCTTTACGTCAACATATTAGTCAACATTTCCAAGTCAATCTGATTGGTTTGCCTGTTCAGGAAGAAAGATGAGTGTTTATTTCTGTTAAATCATAGCTTTTCCTGCTTTTTGTTTTTAATTCGGTGATGCAAATTGTGTATGTGTTTTTCTGCACTTGTGAATGAGTGCTGCATTTCTGACATGTTACATGGGAGGTGTGCTGGTTCAAGAAGACTACGTTTATTAATGGAAGTGATTGAAGTTGGAAATACGGATACCTGTTTTTGTTTAATTGTTCAATTCTTTTTAACACTGTGAACTAAAGAACTGCAGCACTTTATATTTGTTGGTTGTCTGGTTGCATTGTGATTAATATTCTAATTACTTATGTGGACATACAGCACGTCAGTGCCATAGGAAAGCCACTGCTCCTGCTGCTTGTGCAGCCACTGCTATAGTGACATGAGGAATGGGCTAATAGGTTGAAAACTTTAAAATTAATACTAATTGCATGAAGATATGCCTCTTTCAGCTCACCTTGGGTTTTTGGATTGTTTGTCGATACATAACCGTGTAACTGAGTGACATTTCTGAAGTGTTAATGCATTATTATGCAGTTCTTTTATATCCTAGTCATTTCTGACAAGTAATTTTTTATTAAAGAGAGTTTGTACATGATGAACTAAAAGCTTTTAATGAATTCTACTGTAAACAGACTTGCAGAATGAGCATGTAAATGACAAATGAATTTCAATACAGGAAACTTTCGTTTAACCGGAGGTTAAATGTCCGGAAAGCTCTATCTACCAGCAAAATTCAGGAGCCGTTTCTTATAAGTTTTTTTACTTCTCATTGCTTTTTTTTTCCAGTCAGGCTCTGCAAGGTCTAGCTGAAGCTGTTGCTTAGCTACAGAGATGCTTTTAAGCTGCGGCCGACTGTTTTGAAGCTGTTGCTAAGCAACAGGGTTTGTTGATTCACACGGAGCTCAAAAGCTCCGTATGTTTTAACATTAGCGCTGGTTTCTACGGCAGTTTTGATGGTACGGCACCAGCTCGGTCCCGTCAGTGCCGGATACCAGAAAGTTTCCTGTATAAATAAGTGTGAGCTGGTGCATTTTGGTAGGAGGAATAAGGAGGCTACCTACTCCTTGGAAAATAAGAGTCTAAATGGGGTAGAGATGCAAAGGGATCTAGGGGTATAGATTCACAAATCATTAAAATAGCAATGCAGGTTAAAAAAGCCATAAAAGTGCAATTAAAGAACTGGGGATCATTTCTAGAGGAATAGAATTCAAAAGCAGAGAAGTTATGTTACACTTGTATAGAACCTTGTCTGATGGTCTCATGATTTGAGATGGTGTGGTGGCAACATGGCATTAGTGAACATATTCTTTTAAGTGGTTGCTGTTGCTATGATTGTTGTAAAAATTGTTGTTTTAAAATTTGCTCACGGACGAAAAAGTCGCCTTCAAAGGAATTTGTGGCCTGCTCAGTACAACAAAAATTCGAGCCAACATTGGTGGTGGGCGCCGTGGCCATCGGTGACATTGACCCCCTTGGGGACGACAACAGTATGTTCATCCCTACTCCTTCTTACATCCCACTTCCCCCTCACCCCACAAGTGTTTTGTACATTCCAGCAAATCATGCTGCATGCATGCATTTCTCCCTTCCTGGCCCCCTCCCCTCACCTTAACCCAACTCTTGTGCTTTATACTTTCAGATAATGAGCAAGCACCTGAGCAGCCTGTCCCTGAGGGCACCGTAGAGAGCGAGGCGGGAGAAGAGGAGGAGGAAGAAAACAGCACATCACTATATGTCTCACTCGCAGGCACCAGCTCAGATACTGGCACTATGCATTCTTTCAAGACTAGTATAGTAACAGGATCTGCACAGGGTGAGGCACTGGGGACGAGTGGGCTGCAACAAGGCCGGGGGAAAGGGTAGCTCAGGGGCCAGCTCCCCGGAGGGCGAGTTTGCGTGCGAGTTCTGCTGCACAGGACGCAGGTGAGGACGCCTGTTGAGGATGCATTTAGAAGAAGGGTGATGGCATGTACACGGAGATGATGGGTGCAATGGCAAGGGTGCCCGAGAGCCTCTCGGCAATGATGAGTCCCCCTCCAACATTGCATAAGGCTCTGCGCACACCATGGAGTCCATCATTTCCAGTCTGCAAAGTCTATTTTAATGCAAGGAGTCTTGCAAATAAGGTGGATGAACTGAAGGTGTTGATAAACACATGGGAGTATGATATTGTTGCTATCACGGAGACATGGTTGAGGGAGGGGCAAGACTGGCAGCTCAATATTCCGGGGTACAGAATCTTCAGGCGAGACAGAGGGGGAGGTATAAGAGGAGGGGGTGTCGCAATATTAATTAAGGAGTCAATTACTGCAGTAAGGAGGGATGATATATTAGCAGGTTCCTCTAATGAGGCCATATGGGTGGAGCTTAAAAACAAAAAGGGGGCAAGCACTTTGCTGGGAGTGTACTATAGGCCTCCAAACAGTCAGGGGGAGATAGAGGAACAGATATGTAGGCAAATCTCAGAGAAATGTGCAAATAATAGGGTAATAATAATGGGGGATTTCAACTTCCCCAATATTAACTGGGATAGTCAGTGTGAAAGGCTCAGAGGGTGTAGAATTCTTGAAGTGCATCCAGGAGAGCTTTTTGAGCCAGCATGTAGAAAGTCCTACAAGAGAGGGGGCGGTACTGGACCTAATTCTAGGGAATGTGGCCAGCCAAGTGGAAAAAGTGCTAGTAGGTGAGCACTTTGATGACAGTGACCATAATATGGTGAGATTTAAGGTGGTCATGGAAAAGGACAGGGATGGGCCGGAAATAAAGGTTCTAAATTGGGGGAAGGCCGATTTTAATAGGATAAGGCAGGATCTGGCCAAAATGGACTGGGATCAGCTACTTGTAGGAAAATCCGCATCGGAGCAATGGGAGGCTTTCAGAAGGGAGATTGAGATCATACAATGGCAACATGTTCCCGTAAAGGTCAAGGGTGGTTCCAAAAACCACAGGGAACCTTGGATGTCAGGGGATATACGAGGATGGATTAGGAAAAAAAGGAGGGCTTTTGGCAGATACAAAAGGCTAAAGACGGAGGAAGCCCTAGAGGAGTACAAAAAGTGCAGGGGGATATTTAAAAAAGAAATTAGGAGATCAAGGAGGGGCCATGAAATAACACTGGCGAGCAAAATAAAGGAAAATCCTAAGATGTTTTATAAGTATATTAAGGGTAAGAGGATAACTAGGGAAAAAATAGGGCCCATTAGGGACAAAAGTGGCAATCTGTGTGTGGAGCCGGAAGATGTAGGAGGTGTTCTAAATGAATTTTTTGCATCTGTTTTCACTATGGAGAAGGACGATGTAGACATAGAAATAGGGCGGGGGGACTATGATATGCTCGAACATATTAACATCGAGAGGGAGGAGGTATTGGCAGTTTTAGCTGGCCTAAAAATGGATAAATCCCCAGGCCCGGATGAAATGTATCCCAGGCTGCTGTGTGAGGCAAAGGAAGAGATTGCGGGGGCTCTAACACATATATTCAGGACCTCTCTGGCCACAGGGGATGTGCCAGAGGACTGGAGAACCGCTAATGTAGTACCATTATTCAAGAAGGGAAGTAGGGAAAAACCGGGGAACTACAGGCCAGTGAGCCTAACATCAGTGGTCGGAAAATTATTGGAAAAAATTCTGAGGGACAAAATTTGTCTCCACTTGGAGAGGCAAGGGTTAATCAGGGATAGTCAACATGGCTTTGTCAAGGGAAGATCATGTCTGACTAATTTGATTGAATTTTTTGAGGGGGTGACTAGGTGTGTGGATGAGGGTAACGCAGTGGATGTGGTATACATGGATTTCAGTAAGGCCTTCGATAAAGTCCCGCACAGGAGACTGGTCAAGAAGGTAAGAGCCCATGGAATCCAGGGTGCCTTGGCACATTGGATACAAAACTGGCTTAGTGGCAGAAGGCAGAGGGTGATGGTCGAAGGTTGTTTTTGTGACTGGAAGCCTGTGGCCAGTGGGGTACCACAGGGATCGGTGCTGGGTCCCTTGCTGTTTGTGGTCTACATTAATGACTTGGATATGAATGTAAAAGGTATGATCAGTAAGTTCGCGGATGATACAAAAATTGGTAGGGTGGTAAATAGCGAGGAGGGTAGCCTCAGTCTGCAGGACGATATAGATGGGTTGGTCAGATGGGCGGAACAGTGGCAAATGGAATTTAACCCGGAAAAGTGCGAGGTGATGCACTTTGGGGGGACTAACAAGGCAAGGGAATACACAATGAATGGTAAAACCCTAGGCAAGATGGAGGGTCAGAGGGATCTGGGTGTGCAAGTACACAGATCCCTGAAGGCGGCGGAACAGGTGGATAAGGTGGTAAAAAAGGCATATGGGATACTTGCCTTCATTAGCTGAGGCATTGAATATAAGAGCAAGAAGGTTATGATGGAGCTGTATAAAACACTGGTTAGGCCACAGCTGGAATACTGTGTGCAGTTCTGGTCGCCACACTACAGGAAGGATGTGATCGCGTTGGAGAGGGTGCAGAGGAGGTTCACCAGGATGTTACCAGGGCTGGAGCGCTTCAGCTATGAAGAGAGACTGGGCAGATTGGGTTTGTTTTCCTTGGAGCAGAGGAGGCTGAGGGGGGACATGACTGAGGTGTACAAAATTATGAGGGGCATAGATAGGATGGATGCTGAGGAGCTTTTTCCCTTAGTAGAAGGGTCAATAACTAGGGGGCATAGATTCAAGGTAAAGGGCGGGAGGTTTAGAGGGGATTTGAGAAAGAACTTTTTCACCCAGAGGGTGGTTGGAGTCTGGAACTCACTGCCTGAAAGGGTTGTGGAGGCAGGAACCCTCACAACATTTAAGAAGCATTTGGATGAGCACTTGAAATGCCATAGCATACAAGGCTACGGACCAAATGCTGGAATATGGGATTAGATTAGACAGGGCTTGATGACCGGCGCGGACACGATGGGCCGAAGGGCCTCTATCCGTGCTGTATAACTCTATGACTCTATGACTCTAATGGTAGACTCCCAGAGAGACCGTGTCAATCCAGACCTGATGCCATGTGTGATGGGGGATCTGGCAGCTTCCATTGCAGCACAGGCGGAAGTGGCGCAATGTTTTAGTGTTGTAATGCAGTCTATGCTTGGTGGCATCCAATCTCAGATTGCTCTCATGCAGTCTCAGCTGGATGCCACGCAAGCTCTGACTTCTGCCATCGTGGCTGGGTTTACCACCGTCGACTGGGGCTTTCACTGTACTGCAGCAGGCCAGCAATCTGTGCTCCAACAGGCTGTGAGGGATGCTGAGGTGCTGCCCCGGGGGGGTGGCAGTGGGTCAGTGGAGCAGGAACCTGCTGTCCTCCCTCAGGATGACAGCATTCCTGCTCCCACCACTGCCACTCCAACATTGCCCTTGTTGCTGCCTGACATCCAGCCAGCCCAGACTGCTGCCACCCATGCTGAGGTGGTGCAGTCTACAGACGGACCTTGCAGGTCCAGAGCTGATTGAGGGCGTCCTGCAAGGCCATCTGAAGTCTCCCGCACGGTCACTCAGCAGCCTTCCACCAGCCCTGCTGCAGCCACTTGGTCCAACACTTCGTAGGAGCACTAGAGTAGGCAAAGGCACAGTAACAACAGGCACTAAGGGATTGCACAAGGGTGAATAGTTAACATTTTTGTTGTAAATATGTGTTCACTGATTATTGATAAATTTATTAATTCAGTCTGGATTCTTTTGTGGTGTCTCACATTTCAGCTTTGCGCTGTGATATGGCCTGCGACAGGGATGGAATGATGGGGAAGTGGTGAGCAATGGGGATCTGGGTTTTAATTCATTCGAACCGCAGTCTGATGAGGTGGTCACGGACTGCCCTTAGGAAGGCCGATTGAGTGGCTGCTTCCCCCCTCGCTCCTGTTCCTCCTCCTCGTCGTCATCGTCCTCCTCCTCTCCCACTTCCTCCTCCTTCTCATCTTCCTCTTCGGCCTCGTCCTCCTCCTCCCCCCTCCTCCTCCCCCTCCTCCACCTCTCCCTCTTCCTCCTCCTGAGGTGATCTCACAATCCACTATTCTCAATGATGGTGGAGCCCAGCATGTGAGTTCAAAAGACAAGGCAGAAGTGTTTGCAACCATCTTCAGCCAGAAGTGCCGAGTGAATGATCCACATCGGCCTCCTCCTGAGGTCCCCACCATCACAGAAGCCAGCTTTCAGCCAATTTTATTCACTCTATGTGATATCAAGAAATGGCTGAGCGAACTGGATACAGCAAAGGCTGTGGACCCTGACAACATCCCAGCTGTCATGCTGAAGACTTGTGCTACAGAACTAGCTGCAACTCTAGCCAAGCTGTTCCAGTAAAGCTACAACACTGGCATTTATCTGACAATGTGGAAAATTGCCCAGGTATGTCCTGTCCACAAAAAGCAGGACAAATCCAATCTCACCAATTACCGCCTCATCAGCCTACTCTCAATCATCAGCAAAGTGATGGAAGGGGTCATTGACAGTGCTATCAAGCAGCACTTACTCACCAATAACCTACTCACTGATGCCCAGTTTGGGTTCCGCCTTGGTCCAAACATGGACAAAGGAGCTGAATTCCAGAGGTGAGGTGCGAGTGATTACCCTTGACATCAAGGCAGCATTTGACCGAGTGTGGCATCAAGGAGCACTAGTAAAACTGAAGTCAATGGGGATCGGGAGGAAAACTCTCCACTGGCTGGCGTCCTACCTAGCACAAAAGAAGATGGTTGTGGTGGTTGGTGGTCAATCATCACAGCCCCAGTACATAGCTGCAAGAGTTCCTCAGGACAGTGTCTTAGGCCCAACCATCTTCAGCTGCTTCATCAATGACTTTCCCTCCAACATAATGTCAAAAATGGGGATGTTCGCTGATGACTGCAGTGTTCAGTGCCATTCGCAAATCCTCAGATAATGAAGCAGTCCATGCCCGCATGCAACAAGACCTGGACGACTAACAGGCTTGGGCTGATAAGTGGCAGGTACCATTCACACCACACAAGTACCAGGCAATGACTATCTCCAACAAGCGAGAGTCTAACCGCCGCTCCTTGGCATTCAACGGCATTACCATCACCGAATCCCCCACCATCAACAACCTGGGGGTCACCATTGACCAGAAACTTAACTGGACCAACCACATAAATACTGTGGCAACATGAGCAGGTCAAAGGCTAGGTATTCTACGGCTAGTGTCTCACCTCCTGACTCCCCAAAGCCTTTTCACCATCTACAAGACACAAACAAGGAGTGTGATGAAATACTCTCCACTTGCCTGGATGAGTGCAGCTCCAACAACATTCACCATCCAAAGCAGCCCGCTTGATTGATACCCCATCACTACCTTAAACATTCACTCCCTCCACTACCGGTATACCGTGGCTGAGTGTTTACCATCTACAAGATGCACTGCAGCACCTCACCAAGGCTCCTTTGACAGCACCTCTCAAACCCATGACCTCTACCACCTAGAAGTACAAGGGCAGCAGGCTCATGGGAACACCACCACCTCCAAGTTCCCCTCCAAGTCACACACCATCCTGACTTGGAAGTATATCGCTGTTCCTTCATCGTCGCTGGGTGAAAATCCTGGACCTCCCTTCCTAACAGCACTGTGGGAGTACCTTCACCACATGGACTGCAGCGGTTCAAGAACACAACTCACCACCACCTTCTCAAGGGCAATTAGGGATGGGCAATAAAAATGCTAGCCTTGCCAGTGATGCCCAGATCCCATGAACAAATTTTAAAAAAGGCTGCCAGACTCCTCCATGCTCCTTGACACTGACAAGCCTGGCAGCCTTGCATTTGCACCAAGCATTTCTGTGTGTATGCCCATCACCCTTCTTTCGAAAGCTGCCCTATCGAGGTCATCATCTGTGTCCTATGCAGCAGAACTTGTGCGCAAACTTGCCCTCCGGGGAGCTGGCACCCAAGCTACTCTTTCCCCTGGTCTGGCTGCAGCACACTCATCCCTGGTGACACACCACATGCAGATCCCGCCTATATACTACCCTCCAAAGTCCGAGCAGTGCCATTTTCTGAGCTGGTATCTGCGAGTGTCGGATGCAGTGACGGTCCCTCTTCTTCTCCTTCACTCTCCTCATCCATGACTTTGGGGACAGGGTGTGCTGGTGGGACTTGTTGGGTATCTGAAAGGAGAAAGGCACAAAGGTCAGGTTATGGTGAGGGGAGGGGGATAGCAAGATGTGCATGATTACATCATCAGCAGCTTGTAAGTGAGGAGAGATTGTGTGATGAGCAGGAAGTAGGATGTGAGAAGGCGGATTAGGTATGAGCATACCGTCATCATCACCAATGCTTTCAACTTCACTGCTCACCACGGACTCACTGACAGCCCGTCCAATAATCTCCAGCACTGCTTCCTCCAGCTCTGTGAGGTTCTGCAGTCAGACTTCCCCTCCACCAGTCTGCTGCTGCTCCCGGCGGGATGAGCCACTTTTGCCTGCAAGAGAAAGGGAAGTGTGTCAGTGAGTGTGGTGCAATCTGTTTGGGAGATATGGCTGCCATAGTTGAATAGCTGGCAGTGTGTGCAAAGTGTGAGATGTGAGTGTGAGTCTTGCAGCATTGGTAAGTGTGTGAGGGTGAGGTGAAACTATGATTGTGAAGTATGAGTGGCGATTGCTAGAGATTGTTGGTAGGTGAATGATGAGGGTGTGGTGCACTGAGCAATGTGTGAGGCTTGTGGTGCAGATGGTGGGATATGGCATTTAAAGATGCATTCACTGACCTTGACCATTCGTGTGAGGTCATTAAACTTCTTGCGGCCTTAGATCCAAGTCCTGATGACAACAGTCATTGCATTGACAGCTTCAGCTATCTCCCCCCACAGTTTTCTGCTGTTCCACCTGGAAGGCCTCCTGCCCCGCTGCGGGTAGAGGACCTGACATGTCTTTGAATGCCCAGGACCAAGGCCTCCAGTGCCACATTGGTAAATCTCCTCACCCTCTCTCTTGGCTGTTGGGCCATGGCTTTCTCCACACTGACAATGAGCTGCTTCTGCAACAAAGCACCTCCCTTTTAAGTAGTGCAGAGAGCCTCGACCAAACTTTATTGGCCAGTAGACAGCACCCCATATTGGCACCCCTGTTCAGCGCTAAGCCAATCAGTAGTACGTTTGCAGCGCTGATCTCAGCACTAATCATTAAAATGAGCAGGCAGCATGAATTTTGCGTATTGCCTGCACCACTTTGACCCGGTACGGGCACATCGCGCTTCATGCTACCCGGGCATGTTTTCAGGCCTTTTCCAGTTCCTAGGCCTATGGATACAACATTAAATATGTTCAGTGTTTAGAAAAAAAAGAAACCTGGCCATGTTTTTGAAAACTGTGCTAAAATATAATGACATTTATATCCAGCTACAGATCAGCCTTTTTGTGAAACATGTGTGATATCTTGTGCATCACATCTATCAGTAAAAAAACAGAAAATGCTGCAAATACACGGCAAGTATGATGAAGACTTCCACTATGAAATGTTAACCTGTCTTTTTCTATCAGATACTGAATCACATGTTGTGTACTACCATCATTTCCTGTTATATTTCAGATTTACAGCTTTCACTGTTTTTCTTTTTATCACTACATCTCTCTGCATTCGGATTCATATTTTGTCAGCTCTGTTGAATTCTAACTGCTTGGATGAGGATGAAAGATCATGTCGAAATTCTATCGGCTTTGATTATGTCAACCTACGACACTTGATTACCTTGGGGAAAGCGCTGTCAGCATGTCCTTGATTGGACGTTACAATATGCAATTCAACACAAAACTTTTGACAAAAAATGCTATTTCTTTACTTGGCATTTTAAATTGTCTGCTACAGGTTAAAACTAGGAATATTGTTATACTAGTTACTATTTTTCCATGTTCAATAAGTTAGATCAGCATTGGAATGATCTGACTGCTGCAAGGAAAATCATGTTCCCATCACATAGCACAACAACATGATGCTCCCCTCCAACAATCCAATCCAATTGAGACCGGTCCAGCCAGCATTTACACTGTGCCAATCAAATGATCATATCATTGATCCATTAATCTTCAAAACAGTTCTTACGTAGATTTTGTAAAAACACGTTTCTAAAAAATAGAAACTTTTGAATATCATTCTGAAAAAAACATTGTTATTCTGTTATTATCTTGGCACCATTTGTAGATCATAATTTGAATGAAGAAGCACTGGCATTGATATTCCTCCCCCATCTTAACCCGAGCGCAGGACGGGCACAGCATGACCAAAGTATATTAAAGGATATATTTTGATTTTAGTTATATAGGAATTCATTTTTATTTCTATTTTTCCTCTGTTAGTACTTTATTCATATTTAGTTGTCCAGAGCACAAAGGTTAGAGACCTATTTCTAGGTCGCTGAAATTGAGTAATGTCAGGCAGTTCACTTTTTGACTTTTGGTTCATTTCTTTTATGTAAGCACCATGCCTCTGCTTGCACTTACCTCCGTGTCCTTTTTGAGACTGAGAACCCACCAGAGGGAGATAATTGCGATGGTCACTGTGTTCTTTCTGAATGTATTTATGATATTGCTACACGTAACAACCAGAATAATCCTTCTCTCCTTGTGGTGAATTGTAGATGCAAAGTTATGCTGCACTGCTCAACCTCAGCAGCATGTATGCATGTGGCAATCCCAAATTACACAGGTGTGTAACTGTGGCTGTTGTTTAATGCATCTTTGAGAACCATTCCTGTAACAAGGGAGCGGCTATTCCTCACTGGTAAATCAATGAATCCCTATACAGGGGAAAAGTGCTATAGATATTTATTAAAATAGAAACATAGAAACATAGAAGATAGGAGCAGGAGTAGGCCATTTGGCCCCTCGAGCCTGCTCCGCCATTTAATGAGATCATGGCTGATCATCCAAATTCAGTACCCTGTCCCTGCTTTCTCCCCATATCCCTTGATCTCTTTAGCCTTAAGAAATATATCTAACTCCTTCTTGAATAGATTTAATGAATTGGCCTCAACTGCCTTTTGTGGTAGAGAATTCCACAGGTTCACCACTCTCTGGGTGAAGAAATTCCTCCTCATCTCTGTCCTAAATGGCTTACCCCTTATCTTTAGACTGTGACCCCCTGGTTCTGGACTCCCCAGCCATTGGGAACATCCTTCTTGCATCTAGTCTGTCCAGTCCTGTTAGAATTTTATAAGTTTCAATGAGATCCCCTCGCATTCTTCTAAACTCCAGCGAGTATAAGCCCAATCGACCCAATCTCTCTTCATACGTCATTCCTGCCATCCCAGGTATCAGTCTGGTGAATCGTCGCTGCACTCCCTCCATGGCAAGAACATCCTTCCTCAGATAAGGCGACCAAAACTGCACACAGTACTCAAGGTATGGTCTCACCAAGGCCATGTACAACTGCAGCAAGACATCCTTGCTCCTGTACTCGAATTCTCTTGCTATGCAGGCCAACATACCATTTGCCGTCTTAACCGCCTGTTGCACCTGCATGCTTACCTTCAGCGACTGGTGCACAAGGACACCCAGGTCTCGTTGCACTTCCCCTTCTCCCAATCTATTGCCATTCAGATAATAATCTGCCTTGCTGTTTTTGCCACCAAAGTGGATAACCTCGCATTTATCCACATTATACGGCACCTGCCATGCATCTGCTCAATCACCCAACCTGTCCAAGTCATACTGGAGTTTCACGACATCCTCCTCACAGCTTACCCTCCCACCCAGCTTTGTGTCAGCTGCAAACTTGGAGATATTGGGGCAGTAATTCCTCCCCAAACGCGTGAGTACGGAAGGGGTACTCACGCGTCTGGCCGGAGGAAATGCCGGTTTTCAGCATGCACAGTGCATGCGCTGAAAACCGGCATTTCCTCTCCTCTCACCCAAGAGTTGAAGAGGCTAGCGCGTGCGCTGTAGGGGGCAGCGCGTGCGTCTTGGATTTCCTCTGTTTTGGGGGATTTGCGCATGTGTAAAGGCCTCCGGTCTTAACGCTTGTAAAAAGCACACATAATTATTTATTTTTACAGGTAAGTGGTGTTTTAGTGCAATTTAGATTTTTTTTCCCACAGGTTTATTATTTTAAAGAATCTACAATAAGGTAAGTTTAGTTTTAAACCCTTTTTATTAAAAATTTATTTTTTTCAAAAAAAAAATTATTGTTTAAATTATTTTTTTAAACTTATTTATACTTAATTTAATGATTGGGATGTTTTTTAACATTTTATTTAAAGTTTAAGTAGTGTTTTGGGGTGCAGTACTTCTCATGAGTTTGACAGTTCTTAGTCTCAAACTTATGAATGAAGTTTCCCCTCCCCTGATTGGTTGAACAGTGCTCACCTGATCCCAGCCGGCACATCGCACTAACTACGCCGCTGGGTCAGGTTAGCACAGCGCGCCGACATCAGAACCTGGCCACTGAAAGGAAATCCACTGCGGGCCAGGTTTCAGATGTCGGCGCGCAGGGTGATTGCACATCGGGGGCTTGCACGCGCGGCAAGCCCCCGACACCAAGTTCTGGGCCATTACATCTAGTTCCCTCGTCTAGATAATTTATTTATATTGTGAATAGCTGGGGTGCTAGCACCGATCCCTGCGGTACCCCACTATTCACTGCCTGCCACTCGGAAAAAGACCCGTTTATTCCAACTCTTTGCTTCCTGTCTGCCAACCAGCTCGCTAGCCAAGTCAGTAACTTACCTCCAATCCCATGTGCTTTAACTTTACACGCTAATCTCTTATGCGGGACCTTATCGAAAGCCTTCTGAAAGTCCAAATACACAACATCAACTGGTTCTCCCTTATCTATTCTACTAGTTACATCCTCAAAAAATTCCAGTAGATTAGTCAAGCATGATTTACCTTTTGTAAATCCATGTTGACTTTGTCCGATCCTGTCACTGTTTTCCAAGTGCTCTGCTGTTACATCTTTTATAATGGACTCTAGCATTTTCCCCACTACCGATATCAGGCTTACCGGTCTATAATTCCCTGTTTTATCCCTACCACCTTTTTTGAATAGTGGGGTTACATTAGCTACCCTCCAATCCATGGGTACTGTTCCAGAGTCTATACAATTTTGGAAGATGACCAGCAATGCATCTACTCTTTCTCGGGCCACTTCCATAAGTACCCTAGGATGTACATTATCAGGCCCTGGGGATTTATTGGCCTTCAATCCCGTCAATTTCCCTAACACCATTTCCCTACAAATACTGATTTCATTCAGTTCCTCCCTCTCATTAGACCCTCTGTTCCCCGACATCTCTGGGAGGTTATTTGTGTCCTCCTTTGAGTAATATTTAATTGGTCTGCCATTTCTTTGTTCCCCATTATAAATTCCCCTGATTCTGACTGCAAGGCACCTACGCTTGACTTCACCAATCTTTTTCTCTTCACATATCTATAGAAGCTTTTCCAGTCAGTTTTTATGTTCCCTGAAAGCTTACTCTCATACTTTATGTTCCCCCTCTTAATTAATCCCTTTGTCCTCCTTTGCTGAATCCTAAACTGCTCCCAATCCTCATTTTGCTGCTTTTTCTGGCCAATTTATAAGTCCTCTCCTTGGATCTTATGCTATCCCTAATTTCCCTTGTTAGCCATGGTTGAGTCAACTTCTTTGTTTTACTTTATGCCAAACAGGGATGAACAAATTCTGTGGTTCATCCATGCGATTTTCAAATGTTTGCCATTGGTTATCCACTGTCAACCCTTTAAGTAACATTCCCCAATCCATCCTAGCCAACTCTCGCCTCATATCATCGTAGTTTCCTCTATTTAAATTCAGGACCCTAGTCTCTGAGTCAAATACTTCACTCTCCATCTTAATGAAGAATTCTATCATATTATGATCTTTCCGCCCCAAGGGGCCTCGCACAACAAGATTGCTAATTAATCCTTTCTCATTACATAATACCCTGTCTAAGATGGCCTGGTCTCTAGTTGGTTCCTCGACATATTGGTCCAGGAAACCATCCCATATACACTCCAGGAATTCCTCCTCCACAGTATTGTAATTTATTTGGTTAGCCCAATCTATATGTAGATTAAAGTCACCCATGATAGCTACTGTGCCCTTATTGCACACATCTCTAATTTCCCATTTAATGCCATCCCCAACCTCAGCATTACTGTTTGGGGGTCTGTGCACAACTCCCACTAATGTTTTCTGCCCCTTGGTATTTCTCAGAACTACCCACACAGATTCCACATCATCAGAGCTAATATCCTTCCTTAGTATTGTGTTAATCTCCTCTTTAACCAGCAATGCAACCCCACCTCCTTTTCCTTTTTGCCTGTCTTTCCTGAATATTGAATACCCCTGGATGTTGAATTCTCAGCCTTGGTCACCCTGGAGCCATGTCTCCGTAATCCCAAATATATCATATCCGTTTACATCTATTTGCGCATCAAATTCATCCAACATATTACGAATGCTCCTCGCATTAAGACACAAAGCCTTCAGGTTTTTTTTTAACACTCTTAGACCTTTTAGAATTATTATTTACTGTGGCCATGTTTGATTTAAACCCTTGATTTCTCTAACTGCCAGTTTTGCTTTTCTCCTTCCTGTCTTTTGCTTCTATCCTTGCTTCCCTTTCCTCTGTCTCCCTGCACAGGTTCCCAAACCCCTGCCATTTTAGTTTAAACCCTCCCTAACAACACTAGCAAACACTCCCCCTAGGACATCAGTCCCGGTCCTGCCAAGGTGCAAACCGTCCTGTTTGTACTGGTCCCATCTCCCCCAGAATCGGTTCCAATGTCCCAGGAATTTGAATCCCTCCCCCTTGCACCATTCCTCTAGCCACATATTCATCTGAAATATCCTTCTATTTCTACTCTGACTAGCACGTGGCACTGGTAGCAATGCTGAGATTACTACCTTTGAGGTCCTATTTTTTAATTTACCTCCTAACTCCCTATATTCAGCTTTTAGGTTCTCATCCCGGTTTTTACCTATATCATTGGTACCTATATGCACCACGACAACTGGCTGTTCACCCTCCCCCTCCAGAATGCCCTGCAGCTGCTTCAAGACATCCTTAACCCTTGCAGCAGGGAGGCAACATACCATCCTGGAGTCTCGTTTGTGGCCGCAGAAACGCCTATCTATTCCCCTTACAATAGAATCCCCTATTAAACTATTCATCATATACTATTAGAGAGTCTTCCTAAATTATGAGAAGAGTTTTCACCATTGTTTCATATTGATACATCCACTCTCCGCAATCATTCCAGGACATCTACCAATGTGTTACTGGATTTATGTCAGCCACTGTTGGAGACTATTCTACTGAACCAATCAGCAGGGCTTCAAGTTTGTGTCAATTTGTTTCATGATTTTTCCTTCAGTAATTAATGTTTTACCTCACACTTTTTAGTTCATTGTTACAGTCTCATTGTTGAGATTAACCCAGCAAGGATACAGATTAGTTCTGAGCATTCTTTAGATGTCAGGTACAGGAGGACTTCAGTACTGTCAGCTCCTCCTTGGCTATGTGCTTAACATTCACATCTTAAACAACTAGGCCATTCTCCTCTACATAAGCAACTAAATAATTTGGGATGGGTAGTACTGATGTGAAAGATATTTGGGCAATATGTGGCTAAGTTGGAGCAATTCTTTTATGAGTTTGCTCAACTAGCAACCCGAAAAATGCTGCTTGTTGAGGCAGAGATATTCTTGTCTGGTCAGTAGACTGTCTAGACAATAGTAATGTGACTTGATGTTAACTTGGTGTTGCCATTATGTGAAATATGCAAGCAGTTAGTAGCATAATGTTTACGACCTCTTCAAAAGAAAATCACATTGGCAGCCGTGCATTAATATTGCTCACATTGCAAAAACCCTTTACCTCCACTTTTGAAGGAAACATGGTGCCTCTCCAAGATGCAGTCCTGTGTCTTTTCTTCTCATACAGTGACTCAGGAGCTTGAATCTAGAAAATAATTTATATTTGGCTTTTTGTTATGTTATGTAATCAGGATGAGAGCAGGCTATTAGGCCCATACATACTCAACCCATTCCTACTGGACACGTCCCCATATCTCCACCCTTCCTCTCTCCCCCATCCACACCTACAAACTCCTGGGAGAGGCAAATAAACATGAGACCTGTAACCAGTTCAGCAAAGCCAGATTAAGAATTCCTGGGGCCTTGAGCCCAGGAACATTCAGGGCCCCTCCGCACTCTCCTCATTTATCAAAACACAATCATATAGTAAAATTCATGAAGAAATAGGCACATAGAATGTTCACACACTGCATTAATAATAAAGCAAATCATATGACAATATACTACGCTCAAATGAAGCTACTTAATTTTACCAGGGACCCTATATTTGGCTGGGGCCCCTTGGCATGCATTCCATTGGCCCATGTGTTAATCTGCCCTTCCAGTTCAGGAATCTGGAGTCACAAATTCTTCTTTGACCTCTCAGGCAACCTTCAGGAGGCTCCAACCTGTTGGTCATTACCCCAAATCCTATCTTCCTTCTGCTGTGATCTTGACATTTTCCAAAAAAGTATCTAATAGGTTTCAGCCTTGGCTCAGTGGTATCACTCCTGTCTGAGTCAGAAGGTTGTGGGTTCAAGTCCTCCTCCAGAGACTTGAGCATATAATCTAGACTGAGACTTCAGTGCAGTGCTGAGGGAGTGTTGCACTGTCGGAGGTGCCGTCTTTTGGATGAGACCAAGGCCCAGTCTGCCTGCTCAGGTGGATGCAAAAGATTCCATGGCACTATTTGAAGAAGATCACAGGAGTTTTCCTTGGTGTCCTGGCTAATATTTTTTATCGCTTAACCAACATCACTAATAAGCAGATTACCTGGTGTTTGGATTGACTGTCAATGCACAATTTGTCTGTCCCGTTTCCCTACATTACAACAATTACTACTCTTCAAAAGTACTTCATTGGCGGTAAAGTGCTTTGGGATGTCCCAAAGTTGTGAAATGTGCTATATAAATGCATGTTCTTCTTTGTCTTCTAATGCCTTCTTAAAGAACTGAAAAGTGCCATCTGAGAAAAGTAAAACCTCTGTATATGTAACATCACTCCCTGCTTTCTCAATTTAAAAGGATGACATCTAGCTCTATCCAGCCCCATCACCTCAAACAATCTATCCGCATGTATGTTATTAATGCCCTTAATCATTTTAAATAGCTAAATTACATCTTTTCTCAGTCTACACGTCTCCAGTCAATGGAAGCACAAAATCAATCCCCAGAGCTCAATGTACTTAGACCAGGGATCACCTTTGGTACCCTTAACTGTATCATCTCATAGAACCAAAAATGTCCTCCTCGGGATAGAGGAATGAAAACAAAGCACAATTCTCCAGCTGAGGTTTCACCTAGGCCTTATGTATAACCCTAGTATCATGGACCTGGCTTTATACTTTGTTTAGGCTGCAGCCACCTAATTGAGCTTGAACTCTTAAGGAATGGTCAAGTCTCTCTCTCTCTTCCTGTCACTTTTAGTTCACAGGCACTCATGTTTTACTCTATACTTGACGATTATCTTTTTGTCTGCACACCTGAATAGAATAGAACAAAATAAGACTCGCGGATATTAAATGATTGACTTTTGCTGCTTTTCAGTGAAAACATTCCACTTAATTTACATTTACTTTTCTTGAGGGTTAGACATGGAGATGATGCAAGTTTTGCTAGCCTTCGAACTGCTTGTGTCATTTACAACACAGTTTTAATATTAATCACATTTCCGTTGCCCAGGCAGTCACCTGATCACACAGGAGTAATTCCCTTCTCAATAATTATTTCTTGCTTTATTTGTTGACTGTATCTAAAATGGTGCCTATTTGAAGGAAGTTATTGTTAAGTCTGTGTGTTCTAGTTGTATTTAAGATTAATTACTGACACAGACTACAAGAATAACGTTTCAACAGTTCTTTACTAGTTGGAGGTCAGGGCTATACTAACAGCAATATCACTACACAGTACTTATATACCGGTGGTCACCACCGGTATTACGTATACAGCAGCCAGAGAAAGTAGTACATCTCTTAAGGTGGAACAGGCTTAAGTTCTCTTAAGGTGGAACAGGTTACATACACCACAATCCTCCTTTTTTAGCTTAACAGTCATATCCCCATGTAACATAACATAATAACATATATACATATATAACTTCAGGTATAAACAGTTCAAAGGTTCAGTCTCTCAGGAGGCCTTCTGATTCGGGTTGGATAACGCCTTTCAGTGGTCTCTGATTCTTGTTGCTGAGGTGACTCCTCTAGTTGGTTTCCTATGTATTGGACGTCATCATCAGGTACATTCCCTGCCGAGGTAGATGCTTCAGGTTCATTAACGTCTTCCACAGTTGTCTCTGTCGCAACCATGGGTTCGACCCTTGCTCTCGATTCTACCAGTTGATCCGCATGATGCCTTATCATATTGTTACCAATATCTACTGTGTACATCAGAGGTCCTTGTCTGGCCCGAATTGTTCCGGACTGCCATTTTTCGTTTCCATAGTCCCTTGCCAACACCGGTTGTCCTACGTCGAAACTTCGAGTGGTCTTGTTATTAATATGCCGGAACTGTTTGTTTTCCACTTCCCTCCGCACATTTGGTTTTAACAAGTCCAACCTGGACTGCAACCTCCTGTTATAAAACATCATGGCAGGACTTTGGTTAGTTACTGCATGAGCGGCGTTTCGATATGCCATTAGGAAATTGTCCACCTTGTGTTGTAGCGGAATCTGATCATCGTTCATGGCCTTTATTGCCTTTTTGAATGTTTGGACAAATCTCTCGGCCAACCCGTTTGTCGCCGGATGATATGGGGCAGAGGTATAATGTTTCACCCCATTCTTCTTTAAGAATTTTTGGAATTCTTCCGACACGAACTGTGGTCCGTTGTCTGAACATATCTGTTCTGGCAATCCGTTCCTTGCGAATATTGTTCTTAACACCGCAATTGTCTTTTCTGAAGTAGTGGTATTCATCTTGATCACTTCTGGCCATTTGGAATGTGCGTCCACCGCAATTAGGAACATGGAGTCCAAGAATGGACCAGCAAAGTCAATATGTACGCATTGCCATGGGGCTGAAGGCCATTCCCATGGGTGTAGCGGTGCGATCGGAGGTGCATTTTGCACTTTTTGGCACCCAGCGCAGCTTTTCGTCAACTCCTCTATCTGTTGGTCAATACCCGGCCACCATACATAAGCCCTAGCAAGACTTTTCATCTTAACTCCCCCCAGATGACCTTCATGCAGTTCCTTTAGAACTCTTTCCCTTAACTTGGGAGGAATAATCACTCTTGTCCCGTACATCAAAGTACCATGGCAGACGGACAGCTGGTCTCGCCTTGCCGAGAATGCCGGTAACAGAGGATCACCACGTGTTGGCCATCCCTTCACTGTCACCTCGTAGACTCGGGACAGTGTCGGGTCGTTCCTGGTTTCTCTTTCAATACTTGCATTGGTGACTGGTAAACACTCGATGATGGTCGAATGAAATAACTCAACAGGGTCAACTTTCGTCGTCTCTTCTTCTTCAGGTAGTGGCAGGCGCGACAGCCCATCAGCATTGCCATGCTGCTTCATACCTTTGAATTCTATTTGATATTGATGTGCCCCTAGGAAAAGGGACCATCTCTGGAGTCTCTGTGCTGTCATCACCGAAACACCCTTCTTAGGGTTAAAAATGGATACCAACGGCTGATGGTCTGTCAGAAGTGTGAATTTTTGGCCCTGCAGGTAATGATTAAACTTCTTCACTCCCCATGCAAGGCTGAGAGCCTCCCTATCGATCTGCGCATAGTTGCGCTCAGCGGAGGTCAATGATCTGGATGCAAACGCGACTGGCCTTTCCGTGCCATTTGGCAACTTGTGTGAGAGTACTGCCCCAATACCATATGGAGAAGCATCACAAGCCAACCGAATAGGTAGTGTCGGGTTGAAGTGAGCCAACACTTCCTCTGAGGTGATCAATTCTTTGCTTTTGCGAAATGCCTTCTTACAGTTTTCGCTCCATTCCCATGGTACCCCCTTCTGTAAAAGAGCGTTCAGCGGGTGCAGTACCGTGGATAGATTCGGTAGAAACTTATGGTAATAGTTAATCAATCCTAGAAACGACCTCAACTGAGAGACATTATCCGGAGCGGTAGCCTTTACAACTGCCTCTATCTTGTCAGGAGACTTATGAAGCCCCTCCCGGTCAATGACATGACCACAGTACGAGATCCGCTTCTGAAAGAACTCACATTTCTGCTGATTAACTCGAAGTCCATACTCTTTCAGTCTGTTGAACACCAGTTCCAAGTTTGCGAGGTGTTCTTCATCACCATCTCCTGTAATCAGAATATCGTCCAGGTAACATTGTGTGCCTGGAATTCCCTGTAATACCTGCTCCATGGCCCTCTGCCAAATTGCTGGAGCCGATGCCACTCCAAAAACCAGCCTATTATACTGGTACAAACCTCTATGCGTGTTGATCGTGAGGTACTGGCGTGACTCTTCTTCAACCTCCATCTGCAAGTACGCCTGCGCCAGGTCTATCTTGGTGAAGTGTTTCCCGCCAGACAATGAAGCAAAAATATCCTCAATCTGCGGAAGCGGATACTGCACCATGTGAAGCACCGGATTAACGGTGATCTTGAAGTCTCCACAGATGCGAACCTTCCCTGGTTCTCCTGGTTTGTTGCTCGAAGGACGTTTCATAACGGGAACAATGGGTGTAGCCCACTCACTCCAATCTACCTTAGACAGTACACCTGAACGTTCTAGCGCTTCCAGTTCCGCTTCTACAGCAGGTTGTATTGCATAGGGTACAGGTCTGGCTTTGAAAAATTTTGGGTGTGCATGTTCATCAATCTTGATGTTTGCCGTAATTCCTCTCCGTGTTCCCAGTCCCTGCTGGAACACCTCTTTAGCATCATCCAATATTCTGGACAATCGTTTAGGTTTGACATCTGTTTCCCCGGAATCTACCGTTAGTGCCTTTAAGGAGTGCCAGTCCATATTCATTTTCCTAATCCACTCCCGTCCCAGTAGTGGTGGACCTTCTTCAGGTAGCACATATAAGTTCATTACTTGGCTTTCTTTGCCCTTGTGGACCACTTTTACCTCTATCTTTCCGATGGGGTACACTCTTTGCCCTGTGTATGTTTTCAATATAATCTCCGTATCCCGTAGGGGAATATGTTGGAATAACTGTGGTGTATGTAACCTGTTCCACCTTAAGAGAACTTAAACCTGTTCCACCTTAAGAGATGTACTACTTTCTCTGGCTGCTGTATACGTAATACCGGTGGTGACCACCGGTATATAAGCACTGTGTAGTAATATTGTATTTAGTATAGTCCTGACCTCCAACCAGTAAAGACCTGTCGAACTTTAATCTTGTAGTCTGTGTTAGTAATTACAACTAGAACACACAGACTTAACAGTGGCGACGATTCCGATTCTTACCCTGCGGCAGTTATATCCACGGCGGCTTCGTCCACAGAACGGACGTCGAAGAGAGGCTTCCACCCTCATCACCCTGCTGGAAGACACGTCGCATGGCAGACATCGAGAAACCAGTGTGCAGAAGACATCCTGAACTCGAAGCCTCCATCAGCGGCTGTCAGCTATCTTCTTTTTAACTCGGTGGTGGGTAAGCTGGGCAGCGACGCAACCAGAAAGTCGGCCGCGTTGGCTGTACAGACGGGGAGGGAAGACGGAGGAATAAGGGCGGTGAGATCGATTGCGACCGGAGATAAGGGCCGGGCCGCATTCGGGCCAAAAGGCGCAGCGCGGGGACATCGATCGCGGCTGGTGATAAGGGCCGGGCCACATTCGGGCTAAAAAGGTGCAGCGTCTGGGGCAACTGAAGGCGCGAGAGCCACGGTGAAGCGTAGACAGCGTCGGGGGACAGGAGTAGACCGCCAAGCGTGGGAAAACCGCCATTTTGTAGGCGGAGGACGACGACAAGAGCGGGAAGCCGCCATCTTGGATAAAAATTAAAATAAATTAAATTGCAACGATGCCTAAACATGGGAACATTAATACCTTTGATAGCGACATCGAAGATTGGGCCATATATGTAGAACGCATACAAAATTATTGTAAAGCAAATAAAATCCCAGATGAAGAGAAAGCACTAACATTATTAAACTTAATGGGTGCGAAGACATACGGGCAATTGAAACACCTTTTATCACCAGATGAACCGGCGGATAAGATGTTCGAGGAGATTGTTACTGTCCTGAAAAATCATCTAAACCCCACGCCGCTGATGCTAGCGGAACGATTTAAATTTTACAGCAGAAGGCAGCTGAAGGATGAAAGCAATGCTGAATATTTAATGGAATTGTGTAAGCTAGCAAAGTACTGTCAGTTTGGAACGAGACTGACAGAGGCGCTACGAGATAAATTTGTGTGTGGTTTATTAAAAGAAGATACACAAAAGCGACTGCTCGAGGAGAATGAGCTGACGCTTGAGAAAGCAGTCACTATGACAGCAGCACACGAAGCCGCAGCGAGAGGCACGGCAGTAATGCTGCTACGGTCACCGGAACTCAGTACAAATAAATTGGGTTTGAGTACTGTAAAATGTTATCGTTGTGGAAAGACAACGCACGATCAGAACCAGTGTTGGTTTAAAAACCAAGAATGCAGAACATGTGGCAGGCTTGGCCACATAGCTAAAGTATGCCGGTCAGGAAAGAAGACCAGCAACAAAAGGTCACCGCAAGGAAAATACATAAAGGTACACAAGGTGACAAAGAACAGTTCGACCGAACAGAAGTCAGATTCAGACGCTAGCAGTAATGAACTGGGTAGCTTAAGAGTACACAACGTTGGTAAGGATGCAGATCTCCAGACAATTTGGGTCACCCTTCAGATAGCAGGAGTCCAAGTAAAGATGGAATTGGACACTGGATCGGCATTGACGGTCATGAATAAGAAAGTTTACAAAAGGTTATTCCAACATATTCCCCTACGGGATACGGAGATTATATTGAAAACATACACGGGGCAAAGAGTGTACCCCATCAGAAAGATAGAGGTAAAAGTGGTCCACAAGGGCGAAGAAAGCCAAGTAATGGATTTATATGTGCTACCTGAAGGAGATCCACCACTACTGCGACGGGAGTGGATTAGGAAAATGAATATGGACTGGCACTCCTTGAAGGCACTAACGGTAGATTCCGGGGAAACAGATGTCAAACCTAAACGATAGTCCAAAATATTGGATGATGCTAAAGAGGTGTTCCAGCAGGGACTGGGAACACGGAGAGGAATTATGGCAAACATCAAAATTGATGAACATGCACACCCAAAATTTTTTAAAGCCAGACCGGTACCCTATGCAATACGACCTACTGTAGAAGCGGAACTGGAAGCGCTAGAACGTTCAGGTGTACTGTCTAAGGTAGATTGGAGTGAGTGGGCTACGCCCATTGTTCCCGTTATGAAACGTCCTTCGAGCAACAAACCAGGAGAACCAGGGAAGGTTCGCATCTGTGGAGATTTCAAAATCACCGTTAATCCGGTGCTTCACACGGTGCAGTATCCGCTTTCGCGGATTGAGGATATTTTTGCTTCATTGTCTGGCGGGAAACACTTCACCAAGATAGACCTGGCGCAGGCGTACTTGCAGATGGAGGTTGAAGAAGAGTCACGCCAATACCTCACGATCAACACGCATCGAGGTTTGTACCGGTACAATAGGCTGGTTTTTGGAGTGGCATCGGCTCCAGCAATTTGGCAGAGGGCCATGGAGCAGGTATTACAGGGAATTCCAGGCACACAATGTTACCTGGACGATATTCTGATTACAGGTGATGGTGGTGAAGAACACCTCGCAAACTTGGAACTGGTGCTCAACAGACTGAAAGAGTATGGACTTCGAGTTAATCGGCAAAAATGTGAGTTCTTCCAGAAGCGGATCTCGTACTGTGGTCATGTCATTGACCGGGAGGGGCTTCATAAGTCTCCTGACAAGATAGAGGCAGTTGTAAAGGCTCCCGCTCCGGATAATGTCTCTCAGTTGAGGTCGTTTCTAGGATTGATTAACTATTACCATAAATTTCTACCAAATCTATCCACGGTACTGCACCCGCTAAACGCTCTTTTACAGAAGGGGGTACCATGGGAATGGAGCGAAAACTGTAAGAAGGCATTTCGCAAAAGCAAAGAATTGATCACCTCAGAGGAAGTGTTGGCTCACTTCAACCCGACACTGCCTATTCGGTTGGCTTGTGATGCTTCTCCATATGGTATTGGGGCAGTACTCTCACACAAGTTGCCAAATGGCACGGAAAGGCCAGTCGCGTTTGCGTCCAGATCATTGACCTCCACTGAGCGCAACTATGCGCAGATCGATAGGGAGGCTCTCAGCCTTGTATGGGGAGTGAAGAAGTTTAATCATTACCTGCAGGGCCAAAAATTCACACTTCTGACAGACCATCAGCCATTGGTATCCATTTTTAACCCTAAGAAGGGTGTTTCAGTGATGACAGCACAGAGACTCCAGAGATGGTCCCTTTTCCTAGGGGCACATCAATATCAAATAGAATTCAAAGGTATGAAGCAGCATGGCAATGCTGATGGGCTGTTGCGCCTGCCACTACCTGAAGAAGAAGAAACGACGAAAGTTGACCCTGTTGAGTTATTTCATTCGACCATCATCGAGTGTTTACCAGTCACCAATGCAAGTATTCAAAGAGAAACCAGGAATGACCCGACACTGCCCAGAGTCTACGAGGTGACAGTGAAAGGATGGCCAACACGTGGTGATCCTCTGTTACCGGCATTCTCGGCAAGGCGAGACCAGCTGTCCGTCTGCCATGGTACTTTGATGTACGGGACAAGAGTGATTATTCCTCCCATCTTAAGGGAAAGAGTTCTAAAAGAACTGCATGAAGGTCATCTGGGGGGAGTTAAGATGAAAAGTCTTGCTAGGGCTTATGTATGGTGGCCGGGTATTGACCAACAGATAGAGGAGTTGACGAAAAGCTGTGCTGGGTGCCAAAAAGTGCAAAATGCACCTCCGATCGCACCACTACACCCATGGGAATGGCCTTCAGCCCCATGGCAACACGTACATATTGACTTTGCTGGTCCATTCATGGACTCCATGTTCCTAATTGCGGTGGACGCACATTCCAAATGGCCAGAAGTGATCAAGATGAATACCACTACTTCAGAAAAGACAATTGCGGTGTTAAGAACAATATTCGCAAGGAACGGATTGCCAGAACATATATGTTTGGACAACGGACCACAGTTCGTGTCGGAAGAATTCCAAAAATTCTTAAAGAAGAATGGGGTGAAACATTATACCTCTGCCCCATATCATCCGGCGACAAACGGGTTGGCTGAGAGATTTGTCCAAACATTCAAAAAGGCAATAAAGGCCATGAACGATGATCAGATTCCGTTACAACACAAGGTGGACAATTTCGTAATGGCATATCGAAACGCCGCTCATGCAGTGACTAACCAAAGTCCTGCCATGATGTTTTATAACAGGAGGTTGCGGTCCAGGTTGGACTTGTTAAAACCAAATGTGCGGAGGGAAGTGGAAAACAAACAGTTCCGGCATATTAATAACAAGACCACTCGAAGTTTCGATGTAGGACAACCAGTGTTGGCAAGGGGCTATGGAAACGAAAAATGGCAGTCCGGAACAATTCGGGCCAGACAAGGACCTCTGATGTACACAGTAGATATTGGTAACAATGTGATAAGGCGTCATGTGGATCAACTGGTAGAATCGAGAGCAAGGGTCGAACCCATGGTTGCGACAGAGACAACTGTGGTAGACTTTAATGAACCTGAAGCATCTACCTCGGCAGGGAATGTACCTGATGATGATAACACCCAATGCATGGGAGACCAACTAGAGGAGTCACCTCAGCAACAGGAATCAGAGACCACTGAAAGGCGTTATCCAAACCGAATCAGAAGGCCTCCTGAGAGACTGAACCTTTGAACTGTTTATACCTGAAGTTATATATGTTATTATGTTATGTTAAATGGGGATATGACTGTTAAGCTAAAAAGGGAGGATTGTGGTGTATGTAACCTGTTCCACCTTAAGAGAACTTAAGCCTGTTCCACCTTAAGAGATGTACTACTTTCTCTGGCTTCTGTATACGTAATACCGGTGGTGACCACCGGTATATAAGCACTGTGTAGTAATATTGTATTTAGTATAGTCCTGACTGTAGTGTATGTAACCGTCTACCTTTAAGAGACTATTGTATGTAACCGTTCACCTTTAAGAGAACTATTTTAGGTGTGGCACTACTTGTTTGGCTTCTGTATACGGTAATACCGACGGTGACCACACCGGTATATAAGTGCTGTGGCATGATTTATAGGGCAGATTCGCCCTGACCTTCGAATAGTAAAGTCCTGTTGTATGTTACTCCTGAAGTCTGTGTCGTAATTAACTGCACAACCCACAGACTTTACACTGACCTCCAACCAGTAAAGACCTGTTGAACTTTAATCTTGTAGTCTGTGTTAGTAATTACAACTAGAACACACAGACTTAACAATAACCTTTTGTAATCTTTCTTATTCATGACCGTCAATGCCGATCCAGTGTCCAATTCCATCTTTACTTGGACTCCTGCTATCTGAAGAGTGACCCAAATTGTCTGGAGATCTGCATCCCTACCAACGTTGTGTACTCTTAAGCTACCCAGTTCATTACTGCTGATGTCTGAATCTGACTTCTGTTCGTTCGAACTGTTCTTTGTCACCTTGTGTACCTTTATGTATTTTCCTTGCGGTGACTTTTTGTTGCTGGTCTTCTTTCCTGACCGGCATACTTTAGCTATGTGGCCAAGCCTGCCACACGTTCTGCATTCTTGGTTTTTAAACCAACACTGGTTCTGATCGTGCGTTGTCTTTCCACAACGATAACATTTTACAGTACTCAAAACCAATTGATTTGTACTGAGTTCCGGTGACCGTAGCTGCATTACTGCCGCGCCTCTTGCTGCGGCTTCGTGTGATGCTGCCATAGTGACCGCTTTCTCAAGCGTCAGCTCATTCTCCTCGAGCAGTCGCTTTTGTGTATCTTCTTTTAATAATCCACACACAAATTTATCTCTTAGCGCATCTGTTAGTCCCGTTCCAAACTGACAGTACCTTGCTAGCTTACGCAATTCCATTAAATATTCAGCATTGCTTTCATCTTTCAGCTGCTTTCTGCTGTAAAATTTAAATCGTTCCGCTAGCATCAGCGGCGTGGGGTTTAGATGATTTCTCAGGACAGTAACAATCTCCTCGAACGTCTTCTCCGCCGGTTCATCTGGTGATAAAAGGTGTTTCAATTGCCCGTATGTCTTCGCACCCATTAAGTTTAATAAAGTTAGTGCTTTCTCATCATCTGGGATTTTATTTGCTTTACAATAATTTTGTATGCGTTCTACATACGTGGCCCAATCTTCGATGTCGCTATCAAAGGTATTAATGTTCCCATGTTTAGGCATCATTGCAATTTTTTTTAGTGATTTCCCTTTTTCCAAGATGGCAGCTTCCCGCTCTTGTCTTCGTCCTCCGCCTACAAAATGGCGGTTTCCCACGCTTGGCGGTCTTTCCCACGCTCGCCTTCTTCACCCGCTGGCTGCAATGGCGTTTGGCGTGCCACTGCTGCTCCCCTTTCCCAGCGGTTAGTAACTCCCCCGATGCTGTTTCCGCTTCACCGCGGCTCCCTCGGGCATTCACGCTTCCCCGATGTCGCGCCTCGCAGCCCTTCTTGCAGCCCGGTTATTAGCACCGGCTGCGTTCGCCTTCACCGCGTCTCTCGCGCCTTCAGTCGCCCCAGACGCTGTGCCTTTTTGGCCCGAATGCGGCCCGGCCCTTATCACCAGCCGCGATCGATGTCCCCGCGCTGCGCCTTTCGGCCCAAATGCGGCTGGACCTGATCTCCGGTTGCGATCGATCTCACCGCCCTTATTCCTCCGTCTTCCCTCCCCGTCTGTACAGCCAACGCGGCCGACTTTCTGCTCGCGTCACTGACCGGCTTACCCACCACCGAGGTAGAAGGAAGATAGCTGACTGCCGCTGATGGAGGCTTCGAGTTCAGGATATCTTCTGCACTCCGGGTTCTCGATGCCTGCCGCGCGACATGTCTTCCAGCAGGGTGATGAGGGTGGATGCCTCTCTTCGACGCCCGTTCTGTGGACGAAGCCGCCGTGGATATAAACTGCCGCAGGGTAAGAATCGGACTCGTCGCCACTGTTAAGTCTGTGTGTTCTAGTTGTATTTAAGATTAATTACTGACACAGACTACAAGAATAACGTCTTTACTAGTTGGAGGTCAGGGCTATACTAACAGCAATATCACTACACAGTACTTATATACCGGTGGTCACCACCGGTATTACGTATACAGCAGCCAGAGAAAGTAGTACATCTCTTAAGGTGGAACAGGCTTAAGTTCTCTTAAGGTGGAACAGGTTACATACACCACAGTTATCAACAATGGCAGTTGTGAAATGGTTCTTGAATTAAAGGAAAAGTACAAAAACACAGTAGGAGTAGATGCAGTAGATAATGATACTATTAAAGAATAAGCTTAACAACAACATGTACTTTTCTTGTTCTTAATAATATTAAATGATAATTAATAAATGGAGGCCCTGTGGCCATATTTAAATAATCTCCCAAGCTGTGCTGGTTCACATAAAATTAATATAAGTTTAGGAGGGATTTTTTGTAGATGGGATGCCTGATCATGTAAATTACTATTGGCGATATCAGTGATGTTTGAAAGATATTGCTCTGTCTGTTACCTCATTTATTTTCATTGCTTTTGTTACAATAGTTGATAGAAAATTGCCTCTCAATATGTTAAGTGTTCGGCTGCTAATATCGGCAACAGTAATTTGGAGCCCCTACACTCACCTTGTACGAACATCAAGTAGCTCTTCCTATCTTGAAAGCTGCCAGAAAGCTTTTCAAGATAATTACTATATTGTTTCACTAATCGATCCCTACATAAATGAATACCAAACGTGAGGTGATTGACTGCTGGGAAGTTCATCTGTCTGTGATATTCAGGCCAATTGCAACCTTCTGCCAGCTTCATGCAATTTAATTAACTAAGTTCTAAAGGAGGCAGGTGAGGAGGCGAGACATGGAAATCAAAGCAGTTCTCCTTTCAGTGCAGTGAAGAAGGATAGACAGAGCAATAAATTTGCCTTATTTACATAGTATTTACAGCACAGAAACAGACCATTTGGCCCAACAGGTCCAGGCCAGTGTTTACACTCTGCAGGAGCCTCCTCCCACCTTAATTCATCTAACTCCATCAACATACCCTTCCATTGAAAGTGATTTAGTTAAATCCGAAACTAGGGTCTTAAATCTAAACAAAGCAAACTACGTAGGTATGAGCGGCGAGTTGGCTAAGGTAGATTGGGAAACTACGTTAAAAGGTATGACAGTGGACGAGCAATGGCTAACATTTAAAGAATTAATACGTAATTTACAACAAATATACATTCCTTTAAGGCACAATAACCGCACGGGAAAAGTGGTCCAACCGTGGCTAACAAGAGAAGTTAAAGATAGTATTAGATCAAAGGAAGAGGCTTATAATGCTGCCAAAAAGAGTAGTAAGCCTGAGGAGTGGGAGGATTTTAGAATTCAGCAAAGGAGGCCTAAGAAATTGATAAAGAAAGGGAAAATAGAATACGAAAGTAAACTAGAGAGAGACATAAAAACAGACTGTAAATGCTTCTACAGGTATGTAAAAAGGAAAAGATTAGCGAAAATAAATGTGGGTCCCTTACAGGCTGAGACAGGAAAAATTATAATGGGGAATAAGGAAATGACAGAGAAATTAAACAAATACTCTGGCTGGAATTTTGCCGGTCCTCAGAGTATGGGATTGGAGGCGGGACCACTGTCAAAATCGCAAAGATTGACAGCGGGCAGGAAACCTGCTGTCAACCCGCCTCCAATCAATCTTCCCAAGTGTCGGGTCCCCGATTTGCACATGGACCCAACACCCAGCGGCAGGAAGAGGGTTATAGCCACTTACCTGGCTGTTAACAGGTACTTGATACTTGTTAACAGGCTCTTTTTCAATTTAGCCGCTTCTGCCTCGGGTTCACCAATGTCTGGACACCACGGCAGGTAAGTGTGGCATGTTGTGAGTCTGCTGTAATGTTTCCTCATTGATGACAGCTGCAGAAGTGGTGTGAAGGATCCAATGGTGCATTGGTGAGTTTCAGAGGTAAGAACATGTTGGGAAAATCATTTTTAATGCATTTAAACCTTTCTGCAGGTAACAAGTTTTGAATTGGCTGTCTAGTCCCACCTCATTGGGAGAACCTCTCTCACCAGTGACAGATCACTTCTGTAACATCACCTGCAGCTGCCATCTGTTCTAGGCTATGGAGGCAGTCATTGTAGAGCTTGGGTGCAAGAGCTCAGCTGTGAACAGTCTCAGTGTTTGCAGCACCTCAATGCTGTCAAACACTGAGAAAAGAAAAATTGTTTGTGGTCCCTTTAAGAAAACCAGCAGATGACGCATCATCAAATGACATCATCTGACTGGCTTCCTCTTAATTGGCTGGCAAGCCCGCAGGGTGGGTGTAACAAGGCCAATCGATGTAAAATCACGTCCGTGGGCCGGATGCAGTTGGGGGTGGGACTGGAACCCGTAAACCAGTTGACACGCTCCCAAGCCACAGCCATTTGCAAAATCACGGCCTTTGTGTCTGTCTTCAAGGAAGAAGACGCAAAAAACTTCCCGGAAATGGAGAACCAAGGGTCTAGCGAGATAGAGGAACTGAAAGAAATTAGTATTAGCAAAAAAGTAGTAATGAGACTGAAAGCCGATAAATCCCCATGACCTGATGGCCTACATCCTAGGGTTTTGAAAGAGTTGGCTATAGAGATATTGGATGCATTAATTGTCATTTCCCAAAATTCCATAGATTCTAGAACGGTTCCCATGGATTGGAAGGTAGCAAGTGTAACCCCACTATTTAAGAAAGGAGAGAGAGAGAAAACCGCGAACTACAGATCAGTTAGCCTGACATCAGTTGTAGGGAAAATGCTAGAATCTATTATTAAGGATGTGGTAACAGGGCACTTAGAACATAATAATATGATTGGGCAGAGTCAACATGGATTTATGAAAGGGAAATCGTGTTTGATCAATCTGTTAGAGTTTTTTGAGGTTGTAACTAGCAGAATAGATAAGGGGGAACCAGTGGATGTGGTGTATCTGGATTTTAAGAAGGCATTCGATAAGGTGCCACACACGAGGTTATTAAACAAAATTAGGGCTCATGGGATTGGGAGTAATATACTAGCATGGATTGAGGATTGGTTAACGGACAGAAAACAGAGAGTAGGAATAAACGGGTCATTTTTGGGTTGGCAGGCTGTGACTAGTGGGGTACTACAAGAATCAGTGCTTGGGTCTCAGCTATTCACAATCTACATCAATGATTTGGATGAGGGGACCAAATGTAATATATCCAAGTTTGCTGATGATACAAAGCTGGATGGGAAAGTAAGTTGTGAGGAGGATGCAAGGAGGCTTCAAGGGGATATAGACAGACTAAGTGAGTGGACAAGAACATGGCAAATGGAATATAATGTGGAGAAATGTGAAGTTATCCACTTTGGTAGGAAAAATAGAAAAGCAGAATATTTTTTAAATGGTGAGAGATTGGAAAATGTTGGTGTTCAGAGGGACCTGGGTGTCCTTGTACACGAATCACTGAAAGTTAACATGCAGGTACAGCAAGCAATTAGGAAAGCAAATGGTATGTTGGCCTTTATTACAAGTGGATTTGAGTATAAGAATAAAGACATCTTACTGCAATTATATAGGGTCCTGTTGAGATCACACCTGGAGTATTGTGTACAGTTTTGGTCTCCTTACCTAAGGAGGGATATACTTGTCATAGAAGGTTCACCAGACTGGTTCCTGGGATGGGGGGATTGTCCTATGAGGAGAGACTGAGTAGACTAGGCCTATATTCTCTAGTGTAAGAAGTCACACAACACCAGGTTATAGTCCAACAGTTTTATTTGAAATCACAAGCTTTCGGAGCGCTGCTCCTTCGTCAGGTGAAGTCAGACTTGGTGTTGTGTGACTTCTTACATTTGTCCACCCCAGTCCAACTCCGGCATCTCCACACCATATATTCTCTAGAGTTTAGAAGAATGAGAGGTGATCTGATTGAAACATACAAAATTCTTACAGGGCTTGACAGGGTAGATACAGGGAGGATGTTTCCCCTGGCTGGGGAGTCTACAACTAGGGGTCACAGTGCCAGAATAAGGGGTCGGCCATTTAGGACTAAGATGAGGAGAAATGTCTTCACTCAGCGGGTAGTGAATCTTTGGGAATTCTCTACCCGAGAGGGCTGTGGAGGCTCAGTCGTTGAGTATATTTAAGATAGAGATCGATAGATTTTTGAATATTAACGGAATCAAGGGATATGGGGATAGTGCAGGAAAGTGGAGATGAGGTAGAAGATCAGCCATGACCTTATTGAATGGCGGAGCAGGCTCGAGGGGCCAAATGTCCTACTCCTGCTCCTATTTCTTATGTTCTTATGTTCTTCCTTTCTCCCTCATGTGTTTATTTAGCTTCCCCTTAAATGCATTTACACTAGTTGCTTGAACCACTTCCTGTGGTAGTGTTTTCCAGATTCTAACCACTCTCTGGGTAAAGAAGTTTCTCCTGAATTCCCAATTGGATTTATTAATGACTATCTTATATTTATGGCCCCTAGTTCTGGTTCGCCCCCCGCAAGTAGAAACATCTTCCCTACGTCTACCCTATCAACCCCTTTCATAATATTACAGATCTCTCAGCTCATCCCTCAGTCTTCTCTTTTCTCGAGAAAAGAGCCCAATCTTGAAAAGTTCTTGAGGTTTAATCATTCAAATCATTTATATAAACCATTGTTTAGAATGTTATTATGAAAATCAGACCCTCAACAAACTGTCAGTTGGACCAGGCATTCATATTTTGTTGCAGTAACTTAATGTATTGACCTACACATTGAGACTGAACTTTCAATTATGATTTCACCAGTACTTTATAGAGTGTCCATGCAGAAACCACCCAAATTCACCTTATCAGAATATAGTATTGGTTTTCTTCCCATTTGCCTTTTTGGTTTTACATTACATTGCTGATCTTTTTATTCCCCTTTCTTTATTAACCTCCTGTCTTCTGCTTTTACATGTTGGCCGCGATTTTCCGAGTGTAGGCGGGTTGGAGGCAGCTTTGATGTTCGGTGAGTTCCGGTCCCGCTGTCAGTTTCAGCTGCCCTGAAATTACGATTTTTGCTTAAGTGTGCGCTACCCGGCCAAATCAGTGGGTTCGGGTCTGCTGCTCACCTCTGCTGACGTCTTTCAGCCAACTGTATTTAAGGGACCCATGCAGCCTTGTTTTTGATCAATCCTCTTCTGCTGCTTCTCGGTGTGGCACATCTGAAAATGACTGCTTCAAGACCAAAGGCATCTCCCAGATTTGATGATGACTCCCTCCATGCTCTTGTGGAGGGAGTGAGAGGGTGCCAAGAGGTACTGTTCCCTTCAAATGGATGGAGGAAGCCTTCTCAGCAAACCAAAGCAGCCTGGCTGCATTTTGCTGAGGAGGTGAGCGCCAGGCCTTTGTGTGGTCGCCTTGGGTTCAGTGCAGAAAATGGTTCAATGACTTGCTACACACAGCAAAAGTGAATGTAACATCACACCTCCCTGCAATCTGCTACCCATCTCCTCTCATCACCAGCACTCTGCATTGTCAACCTATTCCTGCACATCTCACTTTACCCTTACATCCCTTGCACCCTTAACCATCCCTCTCTCTCTGTGTACAGAATCACTTCACTATTCTACTATGCATAACAGTGAGCGCGAGTGTAAAGGGTGCAATGACAACAACTAACAACGCACAGGGAAGGCCCTTGGTATTGGCACCTCACTCTATCTTTGTCTCCCTCTAAGCATCTATGCTATGGATTCTCCACACTCTGCAGCTTTTTCACTCAAACTCCACTTGTGTTCCTCATTGCAGGAAAAGAGAGCCCACAATAAGAGGGAGAGGGGCAGGACAGGAGGAGGGCCACCTCTGATTGCCCACTTGACCACTGCTGAGGAGGCTGCTCTCGACATCGTCGGAGGTGCTGAGGATCTGGAAGTGCGGGACGGTCAGATGGGCGCAGTAGAGCAAGCTGGCGACAGAATAGATTTGCAGCCCTCTCATTTAGATTGCATGAGTGACTGATATGGCATCTGATGTTCATACAGATTGTGTTCTGATCATCTGCACAATTCAGTGTGCCTGCTACGTTAATAACACATGTCTAACTCATGCCTTTACTCCCCCACAGGACCATCGAGAGCCCCCCCACCCCACTGTCCAGGAGGAACAGTCGGAAGACTCCTCAGAGGAAGCTGCAGCCTCTGAGGGCACAGTGTCAGCAGAATTGAGCGCACCCAGCACCAGCGCAGAGATGCACACCTCGATGGATCATTCGCGAGATAGATTAGTGTTGTCACCTGGTATATCACAGCTCACAAGTGAGCATCAGCAGATGGTGGAGACAGGGACAGCAGTGGAGTGTCCTCATCGGAAGCCGCAGGGCACTCCTAGCTCTGCTCTGCATGTGGACCCTGTGCGTCTGGGGCCATCCAGAAAGAGAGCGGTGCTGGAACTTCAGCAACAAGTGCAGGAGTCTCTGACAAGTTTTGCATCCGTGGTAACTGCGAGTGTGGAGAGGATGGAGGAGACCATCTCAAACATAAGCAATGCCATGTTGGAGGCAATGGCACATGAACGTGCCACCATGGAGAGGGTGGCAACCTCCTTGGAGGGCATAAGTCACCAGACTCAACAGAGCATGGTGACTCTTCTAAATAGATGGTCTTCCATGGAGGATAGATGGGCAGCTGTTGAGGAGAGACACCAGAGGTATATGGATGTCATCGTTATGAGGACTGTCAGTACAGTGAGGTGTCAGGGCGCCTTTCATGTGTAATGATGGTGGTGAGAGTGATAGGAACCTACAGTTTATTGTACAGATGGTGTATGGTGTGTTAAGAAGGTGGCAGCCACATGTGTTTGCTTCGTAAACTTAAACGAATCTGGCATGGGTTAGTGCATCCCTTGCATTACGGCCAGCAATCTGCTCCTGTGCTGGTGGAGCTAGCACATCCACCTCCGCAACGTCTTCCTCCTCCTCCTCCTCCTCTTCAGAGGAGGCTGTGCGCTGAGTCACTTGTTCCTCAGGCAGCGGTAAGCCACGATGCTGTGCAATGTTGTGCAGTGCACAGCAGACCATGATGATTCTGGAGACCCTGGCTGGTGAGTACTGTAGGGCTCCACCTGATCTGTTGAGGCATCTGAATTGCATTTTGAGCAAGCTGATGGTTTGCTTGATGATGGCTCTGATGGTGATGTGGCTCGCATTGTAGTGCTCCTCAGTTTCGTTTGATGACCTCCTCAATGGCATCATTAGTCACATCTTCAGGTCTTCAGGTGGCCATCTGGAAAACTGGGTTGGCGGATTGAAGAGCTGAGGCACAGTAGACTGCCGCAGGATGAACGAGTCACGGCAACTGCCAGGGAACTTGGCGCAAACATGTATAATGTTCTTCCTGTGGTTACACACCAGCTGGACGTTAAGAGAGTGGAAGCCCTTGCAGTTGACAAATACAGCTGGGTTGTGATGGGGTGCCCTAATGGCCACATGTGTGCAGTCTGTGACGCCCTGCACCCTTGGCAAGCCTGCCATATTTGCAAAGCCAACCGCACGCGCGGTTACACTTGCTTCATCCATGGAGAAATGGATGTAATTGTGCATCTTTGCAAAGAGGGCATCGGTAACCTGCATGATGCAAGCGTGTGTGGCCAACTGGGAGATGCCGCTGATGATCCCTGGAAGGACCCTGAAGCAAAGAAATTGAGGGCTGTGGTGACTTTGACAGCCACTGCTAAGGAGTGTCCACCCTCTCCTCTGGGCTCCAGGTGTTGGTGCAGCATTGCGCAGATGTCAGCGACTACCTCTCGCGAAAGTCTCAGCTTCCTTTGGCACTGCTGCTCAGTCATGTTGAGGAAGCTCATCCTCGGCCTGTAAACCCTGTGTTGGGGGTATCTCCTGTGGCGAGGTGCAGCCCTGCGCTGATGCCCTCTGCCCTGTGCAGCATTAGGTGGGTGAGGAGGAGGTTGGCACTCCTGCTGTTGCTGCTGCTGTTGTGCCTGGTTCTGCTGCTGCGTGGCTGCTCTTCTTCCGATTCTGAGGACCAGGATGAGAGAGTATAAATGGTTCCCATTCCACTGGTATATATGTCAGTTGAGGAATAGATGTTATAAGCACTCAGGCAATGTGGGGAGAGGGTTTTCCAAGGAGTTTCACAGTGCAGTTGGATCTCAGCTTAACCACTTACAAGCTCAATAGACCTGCAAAATGTGTTCCAACACCTCAATACAGAAAGTTCTGCCATCTGAAAGTCAGCCATGTTACAGGTCGGCTTTTATGCTGCAGAAGCAGCTGTCAAGAATTCAGGTAGTGGCTGAACCCGGCACAATCAGCTGGCGTGTTTTGCGAACGGCGTGAAACACGCCGACTATGTCCTAAAATGGGAAGAGCCTGCTAAAATCAGATTATGTAGGCAGTTAACAAGCTGTTAACTGCCTTAAGTGCCTCTCCCGCCGCTTGGTGGCGGCTCTGATCGGGACTCCCAGAGCCGACACTTGGCAAAGTTGCATGGAGGCGGGTTGATGGTGGGTTCGGAACCCGTCGTCAATCAAAATGAATTTAACATCTGACCCGGCGCCAAACCCGCCCTCTGAGCGCTGGCAAAATTGCAGCCTTAGTCTTCATTAGTTTTTTAATTTGAATTTTTTGCAGTTGTCAATGAGATTTAAACAGTAACATCAGAATCAATAAGACAAGACTTTAATTATAGCCTGGAACATATTATCCTTTATCCCTTATTCAGCTTTATGTAAATATATGTTGCACAGTGCACTTAATGCTATAGACTGCATAGAGAAAATCCATAATTCATACTGGATTTGCTAAATATTACTGAGATAAACTAAAAATGATGACAGCAACATGATTAAATGACCCAGTGCTAGTCTACAGTCATGTCCTTTCTTTGCAACAGATTAACTTTGAGGTTCTAAATGTGGTCAAATTAAAGAAAGTGGTGAATCAAGATAACAAATGTTTCATTATGCAGTCAGTTGAGCGCAAAATAACACAATTAGCTGTTACCTGAAATCTCAAGCAGGATAACAGTACATCTTCACAGTTCAAATCAATCACACTAGTTTTGGTTTTCAGTATCTTGGCACCAATTTTGCCTGCTACTCCAGTAATTATAAGCACGTAGGGATGCTTCTTTACATCTTCCTCACATGACAGGAGGTGAGGGTAGATCTAGGCTGGATCTCTTCCCTGCTGAATTATTACAGACAACCAAGGCCAAGATGCAATCAATACACTTAAAAAAAAAATCTTGAGTTACATATTGAATTCTTCAAAATAGGAAATTATATATTTTTCAAAATTCTAAATTGGTAACACAGTTCTTACTAAAAAGCAAAAACATATTGGCCCAGAAATTCGGGTCTCCACGGGTGAGTACGCACGGGGTACTCACCCGTAGGCCCAATGGAAGTGCCGGTTTCGTGCATGCACTGCGCATGTGTGGGAAACCGGCACTTCCGTTCCCCTGAAAGAAGGGGTTCAGAGGTGGAACGCGTGCGCAGGAGAGGCAGCGCGTGCGCATGGAACTTACGTTTTTTTGCAGGTTTTCCCGGGAGGGTAAGTCTCCAGAAGTTAGACATGTAAAAAGCAGTCGCAAGGCCTGTTTTTTACAAGGTAAGTGGTGAATTAATTAAAATTAAAACATTTTTTCCACAGGTTTATTATTTTTAAATACTTTAAAGAAAGGTAAGTTTATTTTTAGCCTCGTTACAAAATGTACTTATTTTTTTCAAAAATTTAAATTATTGTTTAAAATAGTTACTTCATGTAATTTATAGTTTATTTTAAAAATGTGATTTAAAAAAAAAAGAATTATTTGAGGTTTTAGTGATGTTTTGGGGCTCATAGTATTTATAGGTTTGACAGCCCTTCCTGTCAAACTTATGAATGAAGCATTCCCTGCTACCATTGGCTCTCCATGGCCCATGTGATCCCAGGGGATGCATTTAACTAACTGTGCCCCTGGGATATGCAAGCACTGCGCGCCGGCAGTTGGAGGAGGCCCAGGATCGCAATTCCACGGGGGCCCTCAGCTCAACGGCCGGTGCACAAGGTAAGTGCAGGTCAGAGGCTTGCACCCGCGGGAAGCCTCCGACACAAACTTCTGGGCCATTGATGGCTGCGAAATTCAGGGGTGTAGCGCCGTCTGTTAAGGCCAGTTTTGCTGAAAAATTGGCAGCCACCTCGCTTCTGCCCGCTTCTGGCGCGGAATACGGCGGCTGCCATTTTGGAGAGATTGTTAGCGCTGCCATTGCCTGCGCTCGCCTCTCACGGAAGTATGCAGATTGTGATGTCAATTGGCGTTCAATGCCTCAATTTAAGCACGACCTGTGATTTTGAACATCGCCACTGTGGATACTGCCCACTCCAAACCATTCCTGGAAGAACATGCATGCAGCAGCACTGCAGAGACGCTGCCAGCACTTCTTAAAGGGACACACACATCTTTCAGGTAAGTTTCGATTTTAGCTTTTGGACTTTTTTTTACATTTTATTGGAGTAGTGGCTTGGTGAAATACATTTAAAAAGTTGTTAAAGTTTGCAGAGAGTGCTACTGGATGCTTGCAAGGCTTTGGAAGTTAAAGGAAGGCCTCTGAGAACACCACTTGCTCACAGTCCTGGGGGCTCTAGTTACTGTCCCCCTTGGGCTGCAATATCACATGGAGATGAAGCAGAGGCAGCAAAGGGGACAAGCTGCTCACAGAGGGAGGAAGAATCAGAAGAGGAGGAAGCAGAAGAGGACGGAGTGGAAGGAAGGAGGCAACCCAGACAGCCCCTTTCTGGCCAGGATATCCAGAATTGAATCATCCACCTGCAGTACCAGTGACCACAACCTTAATTCCCCTTTCAACATTTGTCCCACACCTTACCTTTCCTCTGTTACTGACCATCACAGGGCCTCTTGGCCACAATGCTGAAATAAAAGCCACCATAAAGCAAACTTTCCAATCTAACTTTATCCATAAATGCATCCACTATTGAATCAAAAAATCAACTAATCACCCTTGTACATTCCCTTAGCGACTGTCTTGTGTGTGCCTTTGCCTATCCTACTGATGTCATGCAGTGCTACCCCAGTGGCTGCAGCATGGCTGGTGGAAGGCTGCTGACTTTCAGTGGGGGACACTGCAAATGGCTGTGCAAGATGATCTCAAGGAGCTGGCGGCTGGTGAGTGGAGGTGTTTCTTCTTCTTCATTCTCTTCTCCCTCTTCTTGTTCAACCATTGGCTGGGCAGGCTGGATTTCTTGGGTGTCTGAAATGAGGAAGGCACAAGGGTAGGATTGTGGTGAGGGGAGGGCGGGAAAGCAAGAGCTGCATGCTAACACCATGTGCAGCTTGTACATCAGAAGAGATCGTGGGATGAGGGGGAAGTGGGATGCAAGAAGGAGGATAACGAATGAAGATACTGGGACCTTGTATTCTTTCATCCCTGCTGCTGGCCAAGGGCTCAGCCATGCCCCTGCCAAAACTGGTCAGCACCGTCTCCTACAAGGGGGTGAGGTGAAGCTAGGAATATGAGGTGTGCCTCGTGTTTGGGAGAGATTGGTGGTAGGCGAGTGATGGGGTTGGGGGGGGGGGTAGTCGTACATTGAGCAGTGTGTGAGGCTAGTGGTGCAGTTGGTAGTAGACAGCTTTTGAAGATGTATTCACTGACCTTGACCACTCATCTGAGGTCTTGAAACTTCTTTGGGCACTTGAGCCAGGTCCTGGGGGCGACACTGCTGCCAGTGACTGCCTCGGCGATCTGGTCCCATGTCCTTCTTTCTGGGGGGCCTCCTGGCCCCTTGTGGGTAAAGGATCTCTCTTCCACTGTTGATCCCCTGCACAAAGCTGGAGTGATGCGTGTGAGACCCTGGAAGCCCCTTCCCTGCCTTGTTGAGTCATTTGGGATAGGGCTGAAGCACTTTTACCATTTTTTATTTGCAGAAGGCAGTTCAGCTTTAAAGGCTAGAGACTGCCTAGTTTTGAATGATTTTTTTTTCCAGAAGACAGTTCACCTTTAAGGACTAGAGACTGCCTAGCTTTAAGGAAATGCAGCGTTGCTGCAGCGACGCGACCTGGGGCCTCCTGCTGAGCACACAGCCTGTTAGCAGCACAATAGTCGCTGGGTTGTGCGCTAAAGTCATTTAAATTAGCAGGCAGCACCAAATTGACCTGCTGCCTGTGCGTTCTAAATGAGCTTGAGCAAATCTCGCATTGCAATGCCGGTGCCCGTTGTCAGGCCTTATCGAATTTCCCGACCATCCAAATGATTAGACAGTTCTTGTACTCCAATCAGCCAAGGTTTCTCTGGTGTGTGCTGCTCATATAATCTGTCTGTTTCATCATTCTGAATAAAGCAATCTCTGAGTTACTTTATCTATATTAGGTATTTTATTTTGCAAATCATCTTCAGAAATTAATGGAAATTTCCTTTCTTTAAGTTATAGCTCTCAATATGAAACCCATCAATGTAAATAGTATCAATTTAATGAAGATCACACACAAATAGCATATGTTACTGATGTGGGTGTGAGTGTCACGACACCAGTAAGTAAATACCTTCAAACCTAATGGCCCAGTAATTCCTGTCGGGAGCTTGCCGAGCGTGCAAGCCCCCGATGTGCACTTACCCGGCGCGCCCGCATCTGAAACCTGGCCCACAGTGGAATTCCTGTCAGTCGCCCGGTTCTGATCTCGGCGCGCTGTGCTAACCTGACCCAGCGGCGTAGTTAGTGCGATGTGCCGGCTGGGATCAGGTGAGCACTGTTCAGCCAATCAGGGGAGGGGAAACTTCATTCATAAGTCTGATAGTAAAGACTGTCAACTCATGAAAAGTACGGCACCCCAAAACACTACTTAAACTTTAAATAAAATTTTAAAAAGCATCCCAATAATTAAATTAACTATGAATAACTTTAAAAAACTATTTTAAACAATTAATCAAATTTTTGAAAAAAATAATTTTTTTAAAAATAGGGTCTAAAACTAAATTTACCTTACTGTAGATTCTTTAAAAATAATAAACCTGTGGAAAAAAAATTCTAAATTGTACTAAAAGACCACTTACCTGTAAAACTAAGTACTTACGTGTGGTTTTTCAATGCGTAAAAACCGGAGCCCTTTACACATGCGCAAATCTGTAAAAATACAGGAAATCCAAGTCGCACGCGCTGCCCAATACCGCGCATGTGTTCAGCCTCTTAACCCCTTGGGTCAGAGGACAGGAAATGCCGGTTTTCAGCGCATGCGCCGTGCATGCTGAAAACCGGCAATTCCTCCTGGCACACGCGTGAGTACCCTGTCCGTACTCACGCGTTGTGACAGGAATTACTGGGCCAATGTTGCATCACTAGAGTCTCTCGGTGCCTGGAAACCCATTTGGAATATGAAGAGACCTATGGTGTCCTGTCTTCTACTTTATACTGTTGAGCCTCTGTATTCATTTTAGGGAATTGGAAGATGATTTACAATACAATACCAGAATTTTTAAAAAAAATCAATTTTCTGAAATCACACTGGCAGGAAACCAATCATTTAAGGGTGTGATACTTACCTGATCCTGTCTGGGGAGCACGGTTCCCTGCCAACTTCATGCTGGATTGCTGTAGTTATCCGATATATTCAGATGTGAATTTAGGCACTTAAAACATTTTGGTGAGCTCATTTAGTCCCAATGCTCAGTGCAAGCTCTGTGCAAATTTTGTGAATGGAATCAGAAATGGGTGGAGCAGCCTCATTTCATGGCCATGACCACTCAAAAAAGACTCCACCGACAGGCAAATCGAGCTTTCCCACTGCTAAATTTCTTATTGTTACCCCTGTCAAACAGGTGTAACAGTGTTGTATTTAAGCACCATGACATTTTTATGTAAATACAGAGGAAAACTATTAAATGATTTTGCCAAGTAATTTTATTCACTTAACCGTTCTATTATCAGTTTTAACTGTTGTATCCCACATTACAACAGTGACTACACTCCAAAAGTACTTCATTGGCTGTAAAGTGCTTTGAGATGTCTGGTGGTCGTGAAAGGCGCTATATAAATGCAAGTCTTTCTTTCTTTCTGTCAAGCTTGGCAAGATTTCAACTCCAGTCCTGTAAAAAATGATCACAGTTTTTATGGATAACTGAAAGTGTATTTAAGTCATTTGCTTCATTACAATATACACATTATAGTGTAACACAACAAATATGTTTTAAAAGGCTGTAGTATACCAATGCAGAAGCAAAATATTGCGGATGCTGGAAATCTGAAATAAAAACAAAGTGCTAGAAATAGGGTACTGAAGGAGGTGGCCCTAGAGATAGCGGATGCACTAAGGATGATTTTTCAGAATTCATTAGACTCGGGAACAGTGCCGATGGATTGGAGGGTAGCTAACGTTACCCCACTATTCAAAAAGGGGGGTAGGGAAAAAGCAGGTAATTACAGACCTGTAAGCCTTACATCAGTTGTGGGCAAAATGCTGGAGTCCATCATTAAGGATGAAATAGCGGAGCACTTAGCAAATGGGGACAGGATAGGACAGAGTCAACATGGATTTACAAAGGGTAAATCGTGCTTGACTAATCTATTGGAATTTTTTGAGGGAGTAACTGGTAGAATAGATGGGGGAGAGCCAGTAGATGTGGTGTACCTGGACTTCCAAAAGGCCTTCGATAAGGTCCCACATAAAAGATTAGCATGGAAAATTGAGGCTCATGGGATAAAGGGGAAAGTTTTGGCGTGGATAGGGAACTGGCTGTCAGATAGAAAACAGAGAGTTGGAATAAACGGCTCATTTTCTGAATGGCAGGCAGTAACAAGTGGGGTACCACAGGGATCTGTCCTGGGCCCCCAGCTGTTCACAATTTACATTAATGACCTGGATCAGGGAGTCGGATGCAGCATTTCCAAATTTGCAGACGACACTAAACTAGGAGGGGGGGTGGGCTCAGAGGAAGAGACCAGGAAGCTCCAGAGCGATTTGGACAGACTGGGCGATTGGGCGGATAAATGGCAGATGCACTATAATGTGGACAAGTGCGAAGTTATCCACCTTGGGTGCAGGAACGGGAGGGCAAATTATTATTTAAATGGCAATAGATTGGGAGAGGGGGAAGTACAGAGAGACCTGGGTGTTCTTGTACACCAGTCACTGAAGGCGAGCATGCAGGTGCAACAGGCGGTCAAGAAGGCAAACGGTATGCTGGCCTTCATAGCAAAAGGGTTAGAATACAGGAACAGGGATACCTTGCTGCAGCTGTACAGGGCACTGGTGAGACCACACCTCGAGTACTGTGTACAGTTTTGGTCGCCTCATCTGAGGAAGGATGTTCTTGCCATGGAGGGGGTGCAGCGGCGATTCACCAGGCTGATACCAGGAATGGCGGGAATGACCTATGAGGAGAGACTATGTAGTTTAGGGATGTACACACTGGAGTTTAGAAGATTGAGAGGGGACCTCATAGAAGTGTATAAAATTCTGACAGGTCTAGACAGACTGGATGCAGAAGGAATGTTTCCCTTGGCGGGTGAGAACAGAACTAGAGGACATAATTTAAGGATAAGGGCTAAACCATTTAGGACAGAGATGAGGGGGAATTTCTTCACTCAGAGAGTGGTGAACCTGTGGAACTCATTGCCACAGAGGGCAGTGTACGCCAGCTCATTAAATATATTTAAGAGGGAATTAGATATATTTCTACGGGCAAAAGGGGTTAAGGGTTACGGAGAGAAGGCGGGGACGGGATACTGAATTAAAAGATCAGCCATGATCTCATCGAATGGCGGAGCAGGCACGAAGGGCCGAATGGCCTACTCCTGCTCCTATCTTCTATGTATCTATGTATCTAAATACTCAGCAGGTCAGGCAGCATCTGTGGAGAGAGGAACAGAGCCTCTTCAAGTCAACGACCTTTTGTCAGAAATGGAAAAGTTGGAGATATAACAAGGTTTTAGCAAGTGGAGAGGCAGGGAAAGCGGGAGGGGGGGAAAGAACAAAAGGGAAAGTCTGTGATAGGGTGGAAGGCAGGAGAGATGTGAGTGTACAAGGCAAAAAGAAATGTTAATGGGACAAGTAAAGAAACAAAAGATGAATCTTGAAGTGTACTGGGAATAGTAGAATCATCAACAGCTGCCATCTAAAAAAATGGGGGCAGAGGTTATCATCTGAAATTGTTGAACTTGATGTTGTCCAGAAGGCTATTTAGTGATTGCATTCTGGGAATCTGGGAAATTTGACCCATTCAGCATCGTAATTACCTTCACCTTATCAGCAAGAGGAAGAACCTGCTTCTTTAGAGGTGGCACTTTCATTTTCCACAGAAAGGTCATTCTAACCTAACTTGCCATGTGGGAAATGCACAGGATCAGGTTGACTGCCAGTTTTACACCCTGCTCAATCGGCAGGAGTGTAAAAACCAATGTTGCCTCCAATCTTGTCAATTTCCCATCGGGTGGGCTCGGTTTAAATTGCCTCTAGTGTTTCTGCCATAGTTTGTTGCCAAAAGGTTTGTGCATCGCTAAAACATAGGTGACTTATCAGCATCACAGTGCTTGAGCACTAGCAGCTGATAAGATAGTTTTCAAACCTAAACAGAAGTGCTCGTCACAATGATTGCCAAAAGGGCTCAAGTCATAGAGTGCAACAATTTCAGATCATAACCTAGGCCCCTATCACATATATATATTTCCTTTTTTTTTATCCACACTTTTTGTTTGGCCCCTCGAACCTGCTCCGCCATTCAATGAGATCATGGCTGATCATCCAAATTTCAGTACCCTGTCCCTGCCTTCTCCCATATCCCTTGATCCCTTTTAGTCTTAAGAAATATATCTAACTCCTTCTTGAATATATTTAATGAATTGGCCTCAACTGCCTTTTGTGGTAGAGAATTCCACAGGTTCACCACTCTCTGGGTGAAGATATTCCTCCTCATTTCTGTCCTAAAAGGCTTACCCCTTTTAGACTGTGTCCCCTGGTTCTGGACTCTCCCGCCATTGGGATCATCCTTCCTACATCTAGTCTGTCTACTCCTGATAGGGGATCTCATTGAAACTTATAAAATTCTGTCATTCTTCTAAACTCCAGTGAATATAACCCCAATCGACCCAATCTTTCCTCATACATCATTCCTGCCATCCCAGTCTGGTGAATCTTCGCTGCACTCTCTCCATGGCAAGAACATCCTTAGATAAGGCAACCAAAACTGCACACAATACTCAAGGTGTGGTCTCACCATGGCCCTGTACAACTGCAGCAAGACATCCTTGCTCCTGTACTCGAATCCTCTCGCTATGAAGGCCAACATACCATTTGCCTTCTTAACCGCCTGCTGCACCTGCATGCTTACCTTCAGCGACTGATGCACAAGGACACTCAGGTCTCGTTGCACTTCCCCTTCTCCCAATCTAATGCCGATCAGACAATAATCTGCCTTCCTGTTTTTGCCACCAAAGTGGATAACCTCGCATTTATCCACATTATACTGCATCTGCCATGCATCTGCCCAATCACCCAACCTGTCCAAATCATACTGGAGTTTCTCGGCATCCTCCTCACAGCACACATGCCCACCCAGCTTTGTGCCGTCCACAAACTTGGAGATATTACATCTAGTTCCCTTGTCCAAATCATTAATATATATTGGCCCAGAAATTCGGGTCGGAGGCTTCCCATGGATGCAAGCTTCCGACCTGCACTTACCTAGTGTGCCGGCCATTGAGCTGTGGGGCCACGTGGGATTCCGATCCTGGGCCTCCTCCAACTGCCGGCGCACAGTGCTTGCATATCCCAGGGGCACAGTTAGTTAAATGCATCCCCTGGGATCACATGGGCCATGGAGAGCCAATGGTAGCAGGGAATGCTTCATTCATAAGTTTGACAGGAAGAGCTGTCAAACCTATAAATACTATAAGCCCCAAAACATCACTAAAACTTCAAATACATTTTTTTCACATTTTTAAAATAACTATAAATTACATATGTAAGAAGTCACACAACACCAGGTTATAGTCCAACAGCTTTATTTGAAATCACTATAACCTGGTGTTGTGTGACTTCTTACATTTGTCCACCCCAGTCCAACTCCGGCATCTCCACACCATATAAATTACATGAAATAACTATTTTAAACAGTCATTTAAATTTTTGAAAAAATTAATTACATTTTCTAACGAGGCTAAAAATAAACTTACCTTTCTTTAAAGTATTTAAAATAATAAACCTGTGGAAAAAATGTTTTACTTTTAATTAATTCACCACTTACCTTGTTAGAAGCAGGCCTTGCGCATGCTTTTTAAAAGTGTAACAGCTGGAGACTTCCCCCCCCGGAAAAACCTGGAAAAAATAGCAAGTTCGATGCGCATGCGCTGCCTCTCCGGCGCACGCGATCCACCTCTCAACCCCTTCTTTCAGGGGAACGGAAATGCCGGTTTCCTGCGCATGCGCAGTGCATGCACGGAACCGGCACTTCCATTGGACCTACGGGTGAGTAC